>NW_017721782.1:0-75673 GCF_001865875.1 Lupinus angustifolius | reverse complement strand
TTTTGCTCGCCCGGGCGGACTTTCGGTCGCCCGGTCTCGCCCCGGCGACGCCTCGGTCGCCCAGGCGAAATCCTGGAATTTTTTTTTTTCCGCCCAAACGGGTTTTTGCTCGCCCCGGCGACGCCCTGGTCGCCCAAGCTCGCCCCGACGACGCCCTGGTCGCCCGAGCTCGCCCTGATGACTCCTGGTTCGCCCAGACTACTGGAATTTGGACAGAATGCTAATTTTTGTCATTTTCAACAATCAAGACACATTCAAACATGGTTTTTCAACCACCTGCACTCAGAAAATTTCACAACAACATTCATATACAATATTCAACACATTTCATCAACAATCACATATATTCAAAAGCATTCAAACATAAAAATCTTGGGTTTCTTAAACCCAAGTTAACTCCAAAACCTTTGAGATGGTTTAGGAGATCCGGGTGTCATATTCGGACACCACTATGTCACGATGTGTTCTCTCTCACCTTAATGAAGCGTGCTTTACGAAATCCCTATGGTTCGGTTGGGTTGCAAGGTTCAAATGCCGGAAATCTTCGTAACTACCATAATAAAACTCGTTAGTTTCCGATATTTCTAAAATCGTTACCAAAATACTTAAAACTCCATATTCCGATTTAAAACATTCTTTGATAATCTTACCACTTTAAAGTAAGTTATACAAAGTATCATTTAAGAGTTTCATGAGACCTTCATGTACTCATAAACCTCAACATCATTTTTAACAAAGATTTCTATTTTTCCAACTTGATTCAAGCCATGGTTTAAGGCTAAAAACAAATAGAAATACATACATTCTCATTTTTACAAAACATTTCCTAAAGGTTCCTTTGATTTTATCATCATCCCCTTTGGCTAAAACAACAAAAGTATGTAATACAACATTATAACAACTCTATGAACACAAGTTGTTCATGTTTTCAACAAGATATTTTCATGAGTTCAAGAACCACATCATTTTCGGTTTTGAAGAGAAAATGAGTTATAAAGCGTTTTAGAAAATTTCAACGGTTGAATATGTTCTTGACATACTCATGAACGACATACTTAAATCTCATCAACATCCATTGGTTGAATGTTGAGAGATCAAGGATTGAAGATGGAAGAAGACTTGAGAAAAATGAGAGAAAAATGGAGAGAGTTACCTTCTCTTTGAAAATGCAAAAGTGAGTGAGTGAAGTGTGGAGTGTGAGGGTTTAAGGAGAGAGGGAAATCAGATTTTCCCTAGGCAATAAGGACAAATCTCATAGGGTGGCTAATGATGAGCTCATGAGATATGGTGAAAGTGATGGGAGATTTGCTTTATGGAAGTCAAATCTCTCATCCCAATGTGTAATGATCACCTTGCGGACACGTGTGATAAACATTCCCGAGTATTATCGGCCAATACTCGATCGGGTATTTTAAATCGCCCGATCCTAATATCCGATTAGAATTTCGGATTTCGACATTCCGATTGAAAAATATTTAGAAAATAGGTATGAGTGCAATCAGAGTCTATTTTGACTCGAAATTAAATTACGAATCCAACGGCGCAATCGGAATTCGATTCCGAGTTACGGAACTCAAAAAGACACGTTTTGAGCCGTACCGGGCGGATTTCGGCCCCGACAGTGGTCCAGAACTGACTGTCTCCAAAAATTACCAAAATTTATCACAAAATTGGAAATAAAATTTCAAGAATAAAACTCAACTAGAGTTTTGTCTAATTCCTTACCGAAAATTCCCAGAAATTCATTTTCGAATATATAATTAATGAAAATATTAGTAAAATCTTATAATTCAAACTCATAAAATTCGCGGTGTTACATTGAATCGGCCGAGTATTAAAATCGGTCAAAACCGGTCAAAATCGGTGAAACGACCGGTATTTGACTAAACCGGCCAGTTTATACACATATTTTTTTTAAAAGAACTTAAAAACTCATTACAAGGTGATCCATATTTTCAACTCTTCTTCAACGCTTCAAGGCACATGCTTCCAAGATATACTTAGATTACACTTTTTTATTCCTAACATTTGTGTGTAATCTCAGTGACATTTGTGTAATCTTGAAGTACTGTCAGAAGTTAGGATTTGGTGCAAAAATATAATATCGATATGAGACAACTTTGACTCATTGGTGTTAAATGTTAACACTCTAAATTTATTTGTTTTATAGAGTGAGTTGTGAACTTGTGTCATTTATTTATATTTTGCGGTTGTTAAGTGATACTTTTGGATTGATATATGTTTTGTAATTTAGATTTTGAATTTGTTAAAGACTTAAAGTTGTTTGTTTATGTGAATTTTGAGTAGATTATGAATATAAATTATAAATTTGAGTATTGAACAATTAATTTTATTTATATTAGCATATTGGGCAGTTACTTATATCTACGGACTCGCATTCTTACTTTTTTAGTATTGAACAATTAATTTTATATATTTTAGTTTAGAGAATTATATCATATTTTTTGTACATAATATTATAACTTTTGATAAAAATATAAAAACAAATTCTTATATTATTAGTGGATTGTAACTTCTTTTAACCCCTATTTATATTTTTTATTATATGGAAAAATATAGTAGTAATTATTAATTGTAAGGACAAAATAAGTAGATGAAAATTATGTCATGTAGGTAGTTATAATATGTTTTGCCTTTATATATAGTATAGATATATAGTATAGATATAGATAAAACAAATGAGAGTTATTTTACCCAACTTTTTACGGACATATTACTAATATGTTCTTTCATAAAAAGGAGAGAACTTAAGTTAGCAAACCGCTTTCGAGATAAAGCCTAGTCATATTCTTGTTAGAAGGGAAGAGAATGTTTTTAAAATTCAATGAATGTGAATATAAATAAAATCTTGATGTAGAGTTATTATATATATATATATATTGTATGTACGTGAGAATATAAAATATATCATCATATTATGAGATAAATTATTTCTGGCCACTAAAATCAAATCATGACAAGTGTCATTTTTTAATTTTTAGAAATATTTTTGTAGAAAATAGTTAAATATGACAAATGTTTGATTTTAGTGGCTGAATAAGATAATTTATTTCATGATATAAAGATATACTGTATTCTCATATGTATATATATTATACATTTCTCCATTTTAATCAAAGTGTACTAAAATATGTTTCTAAGAATTTTGATGTTTCTATTTATTTGTCTTTCTACAAAATCAAGATAATATTAATTGTGGTTTTACAGTTATACTCATAAATATTTAATAGTAGAGATAGTGAAGAAAATATAATGACTATAATTATTATATAAAGGGGTAAAGAGTAAATTAGAGAATTACTTAAAATAAATTAATAAAAATAAACATATTGTATTAGTTATGATTTTTAATCAATATGTCACAATTTTAAGAGAAGAATGGATGAAATACTTTGGAGGAGTGGATCCCTAAAAAGTTATTGAAAATATGACTTTAAAATCGCTTGACTACATTATAGGCACGCGTTTTTTTAAGTAGTGAAAAAATATTAAATGAAAAGTATTGAAATAAATAAATATTAAATCAATATTTCAAATATATTTTAAATCCCTCCTTTTAAAAGTTTGATTTCATTAAATGTGCATTCGGATATGTATTTTTAGTGGGCCAAACTGGGGGTTTTAGCCCAAAAGCTCGTATTTAACCCGTTTTGGAAGCCCATTTTTAGACGGGTCGGGCCAGGCTGGCTCGACAGAGCAACATTAAGATTAAAGTTCATTTGCCTATCAAGTTGTTCAGTGTAATTAAGATTAAACTTGTACAATTTTAGCTTATGTTTGGATGCTATAAAAAAACATGTAATTATTCTTTCTTCTCGCAAAACGAACATTTAACATCTCATTTTGTATTTATCTATGATCTTCACTCTTATCCAATTATTGTACTTGTTATGAGATAAAAGTGGAATTTCCTTAACAATTAGGGATGTTCGAACCAAATTTAAATATTGAATTATTTGAAATGGAAAATTGGAAACTCAAACAGAACTATTGATTTTGATTCCTTTTGGAAAATTAATTGAATTCAACTGGGTTTGAATTTATATTTTTAATGTAGTCGAATTCAAATTGAATTGAGTAATATATATATTTCATTGTAATTGATTTATAATATAATAGTTTTGATTCTTATACATTTTTTAAAGTTAGGAGTTAGTTTTATTATGAACTAGGAGTCTAAAAGTTTAAGACTATATTGGTTTATTGTTTAGAATTTATAAGTTTTGAACTAATGTGGTATGTTAATATGAGATTGTGTCTTTTGTTTGTGATTTTTGTTGTAAAAGACATTTATGAGCGTGTGGATTACTTATTTTTGTCTAAAAGCTTTATGTGTTTTAAAAAGAAAAAAACGAGTCATTTTGTCGGTCTGCCAGCCCTATAAAATATGGGTCGAGCTGGTATTTTGAACCCTTTTAATAATAAGGATTGGGTCGGACAGGACTGGCCTGTATTGTCACCCCTAATATTTTGCTATGTATGATATACAATCATAATTTTATATCTTCTTGAGATACCATAATTAATGTGGCACCTTTTACAAAGAAATTAAGAGAAAATGTATATTTTCCAGGTAATATAAAAAAAAATGTAAGGATCTAATACACTATTTGTTTATTAGTCGCTACTTATTTTCTAATTATCATTCATTCTTTGAAAAAATAATGCAAATAAATAGTAAATGATGTATTAACTTTAAATAAATCTTTATACTGAAAATGTATGCATATTATACTAAAAAAATTATTTTGGCATCGCTTAAGTATATGTGACATTTAATGAATAATTTAGAAAAAAATATTTACTGTTAAAAAAATTTACATTTTAATTGCATCATTCACTATTTATGTTTAATAATCATTAATTATTGAATATAATTAATACAAATGAATGATAGATGTAGTGATTGTATATAAATTTTTATGTTAATAATGCATAAATATTACTTTCGTAATAATATATAATTATGAAAAGTCTATCAAAACATTATAAATTTTATGTTTTTTGAAAGTAGTCATTATGAACTAGTTTTTTTATTCTTAACTATCTCTTAAACTTTAATTATTGATGAAATTGACTATATAAAGGTAATTTTAAATTAATAGCAATAAATTTTGTTCAACTCATGTTTTTTTTAATTTCAACTATTAGATCCTTTTATTTATATATATATATATAACAATATTACTGTATTAACCACTTTTAACTTATTCTCTTCTTCTCAATCAATTATTATTTTGATGATAATTTCATATATATATATATATATATATATTTCTAATGACTAACCTACATTTTGTGGTATTACTATTATTGTGAGTCTAATTGCATTAGTTTCCTTGTTGTCTATGAGTAATTTAGCAATAAATTTATATAGATGTCAATTTCATCGATTGATAAAGTTTAAGGATCAGTTAGGAAGAAAAATGTTTATAATAACTACTTGCAAAAGGCGTAAAGTTTATGAGAATTTTTTGCATTTTTTCATATATAATAATAGAGTTTAATATTTATACATATGTTATTAAACTAGAGTCGTATGTCAAACCGAAGATATCATATATAATTAATAATTATTTATAAATGAGAATAAAGTAAAATAAGTTATCTACTATATCCACTAAAATCATAACATGTGTTATAGTTAATAATTTTCTATGAAAATATTTCTAAAATTAAATAAAATAGTACATAAATCATACTTTTACTGGTGCAAGAAGATAAGTTATATCTTAGTATGTACAAATATTTTATTCTCTTTATAAATATATAATTATATATTAATGCAAAAATTTATATAATTAGTAATTATGTATAATTATATTGACATAACATATCTCCATCTTATTTTGACTATAGTAAAACAAAACATTGGAGTAATATTCTGTTTTTTTATTTTAGGTGAATCGTCTAGTTTAATTCGTGGGTCATTGCGATTTAATCAAATTTAACACTGTCAGACTGATATTTTCCTAGTTAAATTAATTTGGTCAACCTTTTATTCAGCTAGACTACAAACCATAATTATTTACAAGTTCGGTTAGTAGTTGAACCGAATAGACTGTCTGGTTCAGTTCTCACTACACTTCTATACACAATCTGTGTAAAAATTTATATAGTCAATATATTATTTGTCTTTCATTTATATTACTTTTTTGAATAACCAATAATATTATATATGAATAATAGATAATGTAGTAAAAATGTATAAAACTGCAGTTTACATTTCTTTTTAAGGATAATATTGGTAAGCATAAATTAGATAGTACTAATTTTGTAACTTGAGTTTGAGCATATCTATCTAGAATGTAGAGTTAAAAGGTGGCCATATAGAATTATGTAATCATTCTTTATACAGTTGTATGAGTAGAGTGACCTTATTATGTAAGCATCTTTTGTATAAAATAATGAACCTCAGATTTGCATTAATTGGATAAAAGAGAAAAAGTTGGTATTTATAAATAATTTCATTGGACCCCTTAATCACATAAATGGTAAAAATTTAATTCATAATTCAAAGTTGCTTAAAGTTGCACTTTACAACGGTTACATGTATCATTTAATGTCACAGCCTTTTAAATGGTTTCCAACCATTTTCTAAAAACTTTAAGGAAACAATATATAAACTAATGGGTTCTTTTGTGGTTAAATTGCAAAATTATCCTACCCTTTACATATAGGGTGGTGAAGGTAAAATTGTTTCCATACCGAAATGTAAGGTTGCAGGTTAACAAACATAGTCTTAACAAAATTGACACGAAATATTGAATATGTTAAGATTAGTATATAGGTGATTTTTGGTGAGGGGAGAAAATAAAGTATTTATCTATTTTGTTAGATTGTACTTTTAAATGCTTATATTTTATTTGTTTCTATTTATAAAATGCGTTAATATTCGATTATTTTGACTAGGTTTGCTTAGTGAAATCTAAAAAGATTTCACTTTTAAATACTTATATTTTAGATGATTATATTTATAAAATACATTAAATATTCTATCATTTGACGAGTATAATTTATTTATATTAATATAAATAAAAGTTCCTATTTTTAATTCAATAAATTATTATCATTTATTTTATCAATATAAACAAATGGTATATACATGTAGAATTAAATTTAAGAAAATTAAATTTTAATAATAATAATTTAATTTAATTTTAGAGATGAAAATAATATAATGTAAAAACAAAAATAGTAAAATAATTAAGATAAAATATTTTTATAATAGTATCTCCGTCATATCTTTTCTCCTACAACATAATATTGATGTACCACTAGAAGATGCGTGACAAAACTTATATTTATGGGAGGAATTTATACGTTGAAAATGTATAAATGTTTCCTCCATTAATTATTATTGATTCTTCAAAAAGTAATATAATAAATGAATAATATTGTATATAAATTTTTGCATTAATAATGTATAGTTATTATATTTATTTTATTTTCTTTTTTGTGTGCATCAAACTCTAGTGTAAATTCAATAGTCAATATAATAATTTATATATAATTTATGCATCGTTTATCATTTATGTTTATCATTCATTTATATAGTTTAAATTAAAAAGTAAATAATAGACTGCCAATTTCATTCATATATCTTTTTCTTATTAGTCTCAATGTCTTCCCATTACAAAAGTAAAATAAAAATTCCTACAAGCAAAATCCTGGCCACAAAGAAAAGTATTCAGGACACGTGTCCTTTGTGCATGTATGCTACATGCTGACCATGCATCCATTCCATCAATAAGCTGAGAACACATGTGTAACTTCATGTACCATGTGTCGAGCTATGATTAAATTAAAAAAGTTATTTAATTAAAAATATAATTATTAAATATTTTTTCTTTAATCACAATTCATTTCATGGCACAAGAGGACAATATTTATAAGTACTCATAGTGCTTTCCCGTGCCAAAACTTGCAATATTTGTGAATACCCTGTGGGTAGCGAATATTTGCGGATACTCAACGAGTTTTTAATTTTAATTATATATTTATATAATTTATAATAATCAATAGGTAAAAATAATTTTTACATGAATAATATGATATTTATATGATAAATTATGATAATAGTAAATATGTGTAATTTATTATGAAATATAATAAAGTATATGATATATAATCTTAAAATAGTAATAAATATATATAAAAATTTAACTAAAAACTAAATACATAAATTTGCGAATACTCATGGAGCGAGTATCACAAAACTCACTCTCACCCATAAGCTATTATTGCGCGTACCCGTTGCGGGTATTTTCACAGGTACCCATCGGTCGGGATTTTTTGCCATATCTATATATAAGATGTGCTCCCCAATAAACTTCTGAGCCAATCTTCACTAAGGGTATAACGGTAACATCACCTCCTATTTCCCTACATCCTAAGAAAAATCTAATTGCAAAAAAGATAACGTTATTGATTTACATAGTACTTTTGTATTATAAAAATGTATACACATTACTATATCATCTGTTATTTATTAATTACTTTTTTAAATAGTATGAATGATAAATAATATAATAATAATATATAAAATTTATATTCTTTTAATGCCTAATTTTTTTTATTAATGTTTTTGTATTTTTTTAATATATCATTTCTCAATTCATAGCTGATATTATTTTTTTCACAAAAAAAAAGAAAGTTGTAATGAGACGTATGTATTAAATCATGATACAACCTTTTCTCCTTTCCCGCATACAATGAATCAACAAAATACTAATTAATAAGGAATGTTGAATAATCAGGATAAAGGAATAAAAATTCTTCAAAATGACCCATATATATATATATATATATATATCGCTCCACAAAGCTCAGCATACGAATTCCATCGAAGCAAAGTTTTAACTTTTCTTGCAAAATTTTCCATTGGGTATCAGAAACTCTCAACTATTTCCAGAAAAAACAAAGTTTGTGGCCAGTTCTAGAGGGAGAAAATGTGTGGAGGAGCTATTATCTCCGATTTCATTCCGGCCGACGGCGCGGCGTTGGGGATGTCCCGGCGAGTCACCGCCGACATACTGTGGCCTAATTTGAGAAAGAAGACAAGGAAGAAGTTCTCGAAGCTTCTGAGGCCTGAGACGGTGGTGTTAAACGATGATTTCGAGGATGATTTTCGAAATTTCAAGGATGATTCTGATATTGAAGATGATGATGAATTTATGGAAAGTGGTTTTGAACCCACTAAGCCCTCTAATCAGAATCTTAAGACCCTTTCTCGTGGTAACTATTTCTTATCATTTTTTGAGTTTTGTCTTTGTTAAAGTTTAGATTATTAGATGTTTTGGACCATGTCTTTTGTTTTCTATTTCAATTCTTACAAGCATTTATTGGCTTCATCCTTTGTGCTTTTGGTTGCTTATTTTGTTGATGGAAAGTGGGTGACTTTATTTTTCAAAAAACAAAATTGTTGTGGTTGAAATTTAGGAATTTTTGCTTAATAAATTATTGGAAAGATATATGATTGTCTGGGTGAGATAAAAATGCTTGAATTAAGTATTGGAATGATTTTGTAGATCCAATTGGAGGTGGTGTTGTTTGTTTTGCTTAATCACCTCAAACAAAAAACTGTAACTTTTGAATTTTTTGGGTATTTCCAAACATCAAGGTATAATTTTTTTTCCAGTGGAGTTGAATTTTCGCCCTTCCACTTAACAAGATTGTTTTATTTTTACATGATTTTTTTTTTAATTTCTAGGTATGGTTAATTATCTTATAGGACCCTCCTTTTCTTGGTGTACACAAATGAGCTTAATTTTTAAGTAATTATGTGTATGTGATTTTGAGTTTGATTCAATGTTAATTGAACATTGTGTTTTAAACTCAGTTTTGCCTATCTGTGTGCATATGCAGCTATGCATGTGGTTGACCAAGTCTCAGTATTATTGTTCTGAATCACCAACATGTGTGGATCATAATACTAATTTTATCACCTGCTCCATTAATTGATCATTAGTCATTTACAAATTCTGTATGTGGTATTGAATATTATTAGTTCTTTTGCTTCTGTTTTGGTTATTAGTTCTGTATGTCGTAGTTTCCGAAATAGGAATTGAAATAATTGATGTTTAATTTCATCAGGCTGTTATTTTGTTATCACAATGTGCATGTTTCTTAATATAACTGCAACTGCTCTTTCAGTATTATATGTAAGTTACTTTGATGATAGACATCTCTATTGCTGAACCAAATATAACCCTTGTTAATAAATGTCCATTTTAGTTCATTTACTTGAATGGTTTTTGGTGTTGAATGGTACTACATACCTATTGTTCTGCCATGCTATTTATATTATTTTCTAATTACACTGAAGGGTCTAAAACTGTGAAAACTGTGAAATTGAATGGGCAAGCTGAGGAGTCTTCGAAGAGAAAGAGGAAGAATCAGTATAGGGGAATTCGTCAGCGTCCATGGGGAAAATGGGCAGCTGAGATCCGTGACCCAAGAAAGGGTGTTCGTGTTTGGCTCGGAACCTTCAACACTGCTGAAGAAGCTGCAAGAGCTTATGATGCTGAAGCAAGGAGGATTCGTGGTAAGAAAGCCAAGGTGAATTTCCCTGACGAAGCTCCAGATGCGACCCCAAAACGACTTAAGATAAGGCCAGAGGAGCCGAAGGAAAATCTCAACCTTGTTCAACCCAAAGTGAACAAGATGTCCAATCTGGAGGAGTACTTTATGGGTCATGTGGAACAGAAACCATCCATTAACCAGTATTCTAACATAAGCCCCTTCCCTGGGAATGGACTTGATCTCACACCCCTTGATGCATCTGATAATGTTACAGCTTATTTCAGTTCCGAGCACTCAAGTAATTCATTTGACTATTCTGATCTTGGATGGGGCGAACAAGGCCGGATGACTCCCGAGATCTCATCTATGCTTTCTGCTCCTATGGAAGGGCAATCTGAATTTGTTCAGGTTGCTAATCAGCAGAAAAACCTGCAGTCTAACTCTGAGAATGTGGTATCCGTGCAAGACGATCGGGCAAAGTCACTAACTGAGGAGCTCCTATGTATGGAATCCCACCTGAAGTTCTTTGATCAGACCCCTTATCTAAGTGGGAGCTGGGATGATGCTTCATTGGCATCCTTCCTTGAAACTCAGGATGGTGGAAATCCAATGAACCTTTGGAGCTTTGATGACCTGCCTTCAGTGGCTGGTGGAGTTTTCTGAGCAACTCCTTGGTCCCAATTTATGTAAATAAAGCTAAAAGTTAGTAGTCATCATTCTGCTTCTGGGTTCTTTAATTTTTTTCATGTTTCCCTCTTAATGACAATAAATTTTATGAGTTTAATATCTATGCAATTTCAGTATAAAGATTTATACACAGTCAATATATCATCTACCATTCATTTGTATTACTTTTTTAAGTTGATAAAACATTAATGGTGGGTGATATACTGACAGTGTATAAAACTCATACAATGTTAATACATACAATTTTTTCTCAAATTTTATCTAAAATATATTATTTTTATTAGAATTAGAATAATTCTAAATCCTCCTAAAAATTGTGTTATTGCTTTCAGGAGTTGTGGTCGTCCATGTTGGTGATGGAGTTAGAACAAGTGACCCCTTTAAGCATGTGTGGAGTTTTATTCTCTGATGTATAAGGCAGTAATAGGACTGCATAGATATTTAGGTATCCTTTATCTTGTTAAGGACCTTAATTTTTGGAACCTTTAGTTGGATGTTCATAAGGATCATGTTATATTATCTGCCATTTACAGTTTCACTTGTGATATAATTGTTAGCTTTGTTGATTTCTTTATGAAAACTTGCATATAAGACTGAGTTTTATGGAAGCAAGTATGTTGTTGCAAACTTGCATCCCATTTGCCTCTTGTTATTAATTTTTTGATTGAAATGATTTTTTCCAACCAATCATGATATGTTAATAGAGCTCGATTGATCTAGTTTTAGCATATATTGATGTGAAAAACTGAATTATTAGGTTTACCTCAATGTAAATAAGGAAAAATTGCTAGGGGTTCTGTGAGGCATCAGATACAATTATGTAAAAAGATTACCAAGTTAAGAATTTGATTTATATGATTTTGACTTTTATATACTATTATAAGAGTAGGTGCATGAGACTCCACCTAAAGCTTTGGGGAGAACATGTATGCAATCTTGTTTATGCAAGCAGATTTGAACCCGTGTCCTCTATTTTATAAGACATCAATTTTACAAGATATATATACATTATCAGTGTAAAAATTCATACACAATTAATTCATCATTCATTTCTATTACTTTATGGCGAATGATATAGTAATAGTATATAAAACTTCATATACATTTTTTCCCATTTAACAATTACACCAAAGCTCACACTTCATTTGATAGGTATTATTACCAATTAATGATCTCTAGCACAATCTCCACCATACAAACCACTAAAAGACCAAAATAAATCAGAATTAAGTTTAAAAAAGTCATTCAAACTATTAAAAAGCTGGAACATTGTGCTACGCAACATCATCACTTATACTAGAAAGTTTAGAAGTGTTGGCTAAATTACTAGAAGGAATGGAACAACATTGGAACTACACCAAGGAGTGCTTTTTCAGACACCTAGTTTTTAATCTTAAAATTTAACAGCAGTTGTCCATGTACCTTGCACACTTGGGTGTTTGACTACGTGTCTTGTCTTCAGTTTCAATACCTTCCTTCCCAATGAATCCCTTAGCCTGGTTGCATGCACAAGTATTTCCTCTGGATCCATATTCTTCACACATATTACTCGCTCATTTTTGTTCTCTGCATTTCATAGGAAAATCATCAATTACAAATAAGGGGGATAATTAGTAATTAAGTTACAAGTGGGCATAAGAATCTTACTGTAAAAACCCTTAAGATGTGGATGCCGACCACGAATGAGTTCAGTAACCACCTCTAGTTGAGGATTCTTCTCCTTAAATGCTGGCAAATTGGACTCCATGAATGCCCTATCAAATATTTAAAATTAAAGTAAAGATACTTATTCACAACATTCTGGTTCCTAAGCCTCTAACGCCAGGTATGATGTAAAGGCGGGCAGAAAGAGAAGATTGGTTATCAAGAAGTAGATAGATTATATTAGCATATGACTGAAGAAAGAGAGTCAATAAGGAAAAGGAAAAAGGTCATTTTCATTAAAGGCAGCGTTAAGTTTTCATCTCAACCAATTATCAAAGAAAAGAGTAGTCAAATAAATATTTATATTAATATTATACACAAAATAATGAGACAAACAATGTGGGAGTTACTTCCCAACATGCTTGTTCCACCAAGCAAAAGGTTATATTTGACTCATAATGAAATGACATCTTTTAAACCATGTTTTCATGACAATCAAAGAAAAGTTCAACTCTCTTATCATATTGAGGTTTCATCTCAATTGGTTTTGAGATGAAACCTTAACATGTTATCAGAGAGTCCTACAGAAACATTCAGGTTGACAAACAAAAGCAAGCAAGTTGTATTTTGTAGTTCATAAACTTTTAGCAGTCTGAAGAGAAAAGGTAAATGGTTTTTTTTAGAATAATAAAATGTTATTAAAGTTCATTTATTTGAATAATTTTTTTATCATCTACAGTTCTAGTCTTCTAGACTTAGAACAAGCACAATACGAGATTTTACTGGTCAGCAATATCAAGGAACAAATATTAAGCCTGTAAACAAAGGAGAAACATAATCAAGTACATGAAAAACAATTCGATATCTATTCCACCAGAGAACACAAGTCAAATTAAAACCTTTAATTATTAGAAGATATATAACTAAGCAAGACATTAAGAAATCTCAATTTTTAAGTCCTGGAAGGAATACCAGGCATATATTCATTATACTATATATTATTATAATGAAAGAATTGTGACGAACAGTACAGATCATATATTAACCACTCAACTTCGTCCCTTTAAAACTATCAATTCCAAACAGATCTTCTAAGACTAATTGCAATTCTATAAAAAAAAAAGGCAATGTACCAACGAAAATCTATAAATGAAATATCCAGCAAGAAGTAGCAAAACTTTAAGGTTCCTTGGAACATAAATATGAACATAACATAATGAATTGAATATAGAATTGGATTTACCTTATACCTCTGCTGCTTCCACCCCAATCGGAATAGCTGACAATGAGCTTCTGAAGTTGCCAAACACCTCGTAAAGCCATCCGATCCTAAAACAAAAGAAAAGGGTTTCAGAGAAATACAAGTGTGGGCGTCATAGAAATGAAGGTAAATTAGGACCAACTCTGCAAACCCTATGTGGCAGAAAGAACGAGAAGAAATTAAACGGGTCTTATATGATTCACGTCAACATAAATTTTTATTACTAGGTGTTACATGTGATATAAATGTCACTCAACAGACTCAAGTTTAAAGAAAATTTTATCACACAACTATAAAACTTACAATACTAAATGGACTGGATGTTGGGAGATAAAATATCAACAAAAGAATAAAATCAGTGTAACCAATATGAGAATATTGCTTTGAATGAGCGGACACATGAAACAAGAAAGTATTATGAATGAATACATTATGGAGAAATTTAGGGTAGCACCTAGCGTAGAAAAGATAGTAAAATCACGTCTTAGGTGGTTTGGACATTTAGAGGAGGGGGAGACCAAGAAGAACCGAACATATTTGTTGTCCCAATGTGTGTACCACTCCATGTGTCACTCATTTTTCATTGGTTAAAAAAGTAACATAAATTAAATACATATTAACTTTATATTTTCTGACCAATGAGAATGAAAGATACATGAAATGATACGGATTTTGGGATAGAATATATGCTCCCAAAAAAATCATACGCGAAGCAATTAGATAATATTTAGACATCAATGATTTACTAACAAACATAAGTTATGGTAGAGCATTAGGACATCATTTGGTCCACATAGTCAATCTCAGATGGTGAGACTAAGGTTTGATTGTTATTGTATATCAACACTAGTTTCATATTATTTTCCATTCATCGAAGTCCTGTTTTTTTAAGGATATGAAGTATGAAGAACAACATCAATATGAGATATATTCTAATATAGATCATCCACCAGCAGCATCAATCACAAAATAAATTTAGTTCACACTAAACAGTTCCTCAATCATCAATAGTGTTCTATGGTCATGAGGCAGGAATTTATCATTTTCATATACACACAGGCTATACCAAAGTGGGAAATGGGCAGTACTGCTGAGTGTTCTTTAATCATAGCAGAATGAACATCAGAATAGGTAGAAGATTATTGATGTAATATCTAATATAGTAAAGACTAAAGAAAAAGAATGATACAATAAAAGGTTCATAATTAACAGCAAATATTGAAATCTGACAAGGAAAAAGTAACATATGAGATAGATAGAGAAATATAAAGATAGTAGCATACATAAACTGTATCTTAATTATGCTAACTTTATTTATCACTTTATCTACACAAAAGTCTTCTTTGGTATAAAAGTGAACATATAAGCTATCTGTAGAAATCTTTCACCACTAGGAACCCACCCTACTGACACAACATCAGGCTAACAAAGTGTTGGGCATAATCAAACAAGCAACCACTGGAAATCGAAATCTCTCCAGTCTCCATTTAAACAAACCAGAACATTCCCACTGGTCCAGCTTTGAACAATAATGTTTAGCTTTTAAAATTTGTTGAATTTCAGAAATAGAAAAACCCAATGGCTTTTTCATTTCATGAAATGCCACAGGGAATGTTACTAGTACAAATACTAATTAGTTAAATTCTATAAGCATTCAGAAATTATTAAAAACTAAACGCATTCGGATATGAACTCGGCATTTCATCAAACAAATTACGTGCATCCCAGAACACAGAGGAAACTACATTTATCAGTATCCGATGAATGGGAGAGAATTCATTTAAAAACACTGGGCAACGGTTTCGTGATCCATGTACTAAACCCCATTTCTCACCCATTCAAGCATTTTCCAAAGCTGAAAAATATATTTTTTTGTAGTGCTCGTTCAATTCCTCAATCAAAAATCACAACTCAACAAAGATAAGATCATAACTGAGAATAGTATAATAATTGAATACTCAACACACAAGAATTTTAATAAAAAAGGAAGAGTGATGATTACCAAGTAAGAATGAAGGAACAAGTAAGGCGCAGTGGTGAGAAAGTGAGAATAGAAGAACACAGCAAAAGGTGAAGTGAGAAGAACCAAAAATGTTTGATAAAAGTTGGAATTGATGTTTTTTTATAACAGGCCACACACTATGAGCCCAATATCAAAAGGCCTAACATGACCTAGCTAATTCAAACCCAAATCATATTTTATGGTTTGCATTGATTCCACAAGTTCTAGATTAAATTTTCATAATCCATTTGAGTGTGGTTTGGGTATTGGTTTTAATTTTCATAATCCAAATTCTTCATAAACTCATTACCTCCAATCATTTTCCCATATTATGTGCAACTATTTTTTCCAAATCTCTTGTAACTCATCTTTCTTTAATCCACGATTTGCTACATAATCTTTATTTATCAAGTTTATAGATGTAGAAGAATATACATTACTAATATAATTTTGTAATTTGCTACTATATAGGTTAAAGATTAACAATATATTCTGAGAAAGTTTAAAATTGTTGCAAAAAAATCTATTATTGTTTCATTATTTTCCTAAATTTATTTTTTATTTTTTTCCTAACTATATTTTTTACTTATTCATGTCTATGTTTGTCCAAATTATATGAAATTATTGATGTCATATCTATGAATTAATGTTGATCTTACTATTTCATTACTCTAAGTAGATATAAGATGACCTGTGATGAAAGTGACACTGGAACATATGGAGTAGTGCACTAAGTCCAACTCTACCAACAACAAGTGTAGCACCTCGACTTGGGGAATAAGCTGCAACTATCACTCTAAATCCAAGTAGAGATCATCTTTAGTAATAAAGAGACAACTAGTTGAAAAAACAAAAGAAAAAATAATATGATATAACATTTATACCCTTTTATGCAACAAAATCACAGTTTTGCTACTAAAAATAAAAGGAAAAAATGAATTTCTTTTTCTCTTCAGTCATGGAGAGGATCCTGATTCCTCTAACCCATCTAATGGATGTCATTTCATCACATGGTGAACATAAATAAATGTGGTAAGATATCATTCCGAAAAACAGATAGACAATAGCTAAGAAATTGAGTTTTGATAAAGGTATTTGAGTTTCAAAACATATTCTCACTGAAAAGGTCTCCATAGTTTACGGGAGCATCATTTGAGAGGTATTGGCAATGTCAATAGGTAATTCAATTTTTGTACCTCCCAAAGTCTTCTTTAGATACATAGAACTTTTCAAAATCACCAACCTTGTATATAATTTTCATTGAGAAAACAAAAAAGTAATTCATAGCTTGTGCTTAGATTAGAACTGGTTTGCTAATAGATTTTCTATATTTCCTTCTTGATTGGTGAGTAATGCATTATGAAGAAATGAACAATCTGCTTTGTTCTGATTGTGTGTCATTCCATATATCATAGTCATTCTCAAACTGCTAAGTCTTATCACAAGTTTAAACTGAATTTCTATGATGCATCATGCTGAATTGTCAAATATTCATTGATGCTGATTTCATACAAATGTTTATAAGTAATTGATATTTGATGAAATGTTTGACAACTCAAGCTGCAAACTGTTAGAGTTAATTCTACTTCTTAGTTGTTAGTTTGTGTTGTTAGTTAGGAACTTCCTCTTTTAGAAGTTTCTAGTTAGTTGGAAGTTGATGTAATGTTACTATAAATAGTATGTGTAATTTCCTTGATTACACGATGAAAGAATATACATTGCAATCACTCTCTTCTTCCTAGCATTCTTTCTTATCTTCAATTCTCCTACTCTACCTTCGTGTTCTTCTTGCTGCAACAAACAACATTCTTCTTCTATCCTAGTTTCTTATTCTTCAATTGTACAAGCAAGATTTTATACTTAGAGATTCAACAGTGGTATCAGATCCTTCTGTTCGAGATTGGAAGTTGTGGAAGGAAGACCGGAAGAAACAAGAACAATGGCAACAAACAATGGTTTCACTATGTCACTACTAGTTATGGTTGGGAAGAATTATGATAGATGGCAAGTGCAGATGAAGGTGTTCTTTGGCTACCAAGAAGTTCTTGAAGTAGTGCAAAATGGTGTCCAGTTAGTTGGAGATGATGCACCAGAGGTTCAGCAATCAACATTCAGAGAAAGTAAGCGGAAAGATTGCAAGACACTCTTCATGATTCATTAATGTGTAGATGAATCAAACTTTGAGAAAATCTCAAGTGCAAGAACAGCCAAAGAAGCTTGGGAGAACCTATAGAAATGCTATGCAGGGGCAGAAAAGGTGAAGAAAGTCAGATTACTCTAAGAAGGGAGTATGAACTGCTACAGATGAAAGATTGTGAAACAATCTCAGAATACTTCACAAAAATCAGGTCTCTCACAAACCAAATGAAAAGTTGTGGTGAGGAGATGAGAGAACAAATGATAGTGGATAAGGTCCTAAGAACCTTGGTATCCAAGTTTGACCATGTTGTTGTGGCAATAGAAGAGTCAAAAGATCTTGAGCAATTCAAGATTGATGAATTGCAAAGCTCCTTGGAAGCTCATGAGCAGAGAATCAAGGAGAGGACTCAAGATAGAGGTGAACAACAACCTCAAGCTCTACAAGCATACTCCTACAAAAGACATTCAAGCTAAGGAAACTTCAGCAAAAAAGGAAAGGGTAGAATGAAAACTGATAAAGGAAGAGGCAATGAGAAATCAGGACAGGACTTAAGTTCCAACTTCTCTAAGGATCAAGCAAACAGAAAGCACAAGAAGAAGTTTGACAAAAGTAAGATCCAATGCTACAACTGCAAGAACCTTGGACACTTTGCCTCTGAGTGCAGATTCAAGCATAAGAATGGTGGGACAGTAGAAGCAAGGCTAGTTCATGAAGATGAGTCAGATGAAGAACAAGTTCTCCTCATGATCACAACTAAAAAGGATCCAATCAATAGTGATTGTTGGTACCTAGATACAGGTTGCTCAAATCATATGACAGGCCACAGAGAATGGTTTACAAACCTTGATGAATCAGCTAAGAGCAAAGTCAAGTTTGCATATCATAGCTTTATTGAGTCTGAAGGAATTGGAGACATTTCAATTCAAAGGAATTATGGAAGATACTCAAGCATTCAGAATGTGCTCTATGTGCCCAAGATGAAAAGTAATATCTTGAGCATTGGGCAACTGCTTGAAAGAGGATACACTATGTCAATGATAAACAAAACTCTTAAGGTCTTTGATGCTGAAAAAAACCTAATCCTAAAGGTCCCTCTATCAAGCAATAGGACATTCAAGATTGGGATTCAAGTGGATGGTCATAGCTGTTTTATGTCAAAAATCTTACAAGACAGTTGGATATGGCACAAGAGGTATGCACACTTGAATTTTAAGAGCCTTGAATCATTGAGCAGAGCTGAGATTGTGAATGGCTTACCAACAATAAGTGTCCCTAGTGGGTTATATGGAGAATGCTTAGCAAGCAAACAAACCAGAACAACCTTCACCACTCACATTCCATCTAAGACCAAAAGAACACTTGAATTAGTCTACTCTGATGTGTGTGGTCCATTTGAAGAAAACTCACTAGGAGATAACAAATTCTTTGTAAGCTTCATTGATGACTTCACAAGAAAAGTTTAGGTGTATCTAATCAAGAGGAAGAATGATGTGTTCACTACCTTTACCAACTTCAAAAATCTGGCTGAAAGGCAGATAGGTCAGAAACTGCAGACTCTAAGAACTGATGGGGGTGGGGAGTACAACTCAAAAGAATGGACAGAATTATGCATCAAAGAAGGAATAATTCATGAGGTGATAGCTTCATACACTCTACAACATAATGGCACTGCAGAAAGATTAAACATGACACTCCTCAACATGGCAAGAAGCATGATCAAAACAAAGAACCTACCAAAGAAATTTTGGGGTGAAGCAATCTCAACTGCAACCTACATATTGAATAGATCTCCTACAAAGAGGATGAAGGAAATCACACCTGAAGAAGCTTGGTCAGGTTTGAAACCAAATGTAAGCCATCTAAGGATTTTTGGCTCAATTTGCTACAAACATGTCCGTAATCAACTAAGGAAGAAACTTGATGATATAGGTGTAAAGATGATCCTACTTGGTTTTCACTCAACGGGGGCATATAAGGTCTATGATCCCTCTACACAAAAGATAATGCTTAGCAGAGATGTAAGATTTGATGAGTCACAAGCATGGGATTGGAATCAAAAATATGAAGTGAAAAGGCAACTACTACATCTAGAGGAAGACAACACATCAGAACTACTACCCTGTGTGGAACAACAAATCACATAACAACTTGCTAATAGAAGAAGACCTTCCAGAACAAGACAAGCTCCACAGATATTGAGTGACTATGAAGTCTTCCCAGATTCAAACATTACTACAGAAGGAGATCTTGTGCACATAGCTCTGCTAGCAGAAATGGAACCAGTGAGCTTTGATGAGGCAGTAAAAGAACCTCACTGGAATGAAGCCATGAAGGAGGAACTCAATTTAATTGAAAGAAATCAGACCTGGGAACTCACTAAGCTGCCATCAAACAAGAGAGCAATTTCTGTTAAATGGGTCTACAAAGTAAAAGTAAATCCAAAAGGTGAGGTGACCAAATACAAAGCTAGATTGGTGGCAAAAGGGTTCCCGCAGAAACAAAAAGACTCTATTATGAGGAAGTGTTTGCTCTAGTGGCAAGAATTGAAACCATAAGACTAGTTGTGTCATTGGCAAGCTATCACAATTGGCCAATCCATCAAATGGATGTTAAATCTGCTTTTCTGAATAGACCTTTAGTAGAAGAGGTTTATGTAACTCAACCACCAGGCTTCATAGTGGCAGGAAAGGAAGATCAAGTGTACAAACTGCACAAGGCTCTCTATGGTTTGAAACATGCACCAAGGGCGTGGAATAAGAGAATAAATGGATTCCTAGCACAGCTTGGCTTTCACAAATGCATTGTTGAATATGGAATTTATGTAAGAGGGTCAGACATAGACAACTTGCTAATAGTTTGCCTATATGTAGATGACTTGTTGGTAACATGCAAATAGATCAAAGAAATTCGTGCATTCAAAGATGACATGAAAGCTGAATTTGATATGAGTGATCTGGGCAACCTATCATACTTTCTTGGCCTACAATTCACAGAAACAGAAAATGGCTTCTTCATGCACCAAAGCAAATATGCCCTTGATGTGTGGAAAAGATTTCAGATGGAAAACTGCAACTCAGTCTCTACACCAGTTGAAACTGGAAACTCTACTAGCTCAACTGATGAAGATCAAGCAATAGATCACACACTCTTCAAGCAAATGATAGGATGCTTGAGGTATGTATGCAATACAAGACCAGACATGGCTTATGGTGTTGGAGTAGTAAGTAGATTTATGCAAACACCAAAGAAATCTCATCTCCTTGCTGCAAAACGACTCCTCAGATATATAAAATGATCAATTGGGTATGGCTTGTTGCTTCCCAATCAAACTTGCAGCAAAACAATCACACACAGCATGATTGGGTATAGTGATGTAGATTGGTGTGGGGATAAGGAAGATAGAAAGAGCACATCAGGCTATGTGTTCAGGCTTGGTGATGCTCCAATATCATGGTGTTCCAAGAAGCAAACTGTAGTTGTTGTGTCTTCCTGTGAAGCAGAATATATCTCTACGTGTATGGCTGTCTGCCAATCAGTATGGTTGGAGACTCTACTCACTGAACTGGAGCTAAGAAAGGAAGGAGAAAGCATGTTGTTGATGGTTGACAATAAGTCAGCCATAAATTTGGCAAAGAATTCGGTTGCACATGGAAGCAGCAAGCATATTGAGACACGCTTCCACTACCTAAGAGATCAAGTAAATCAAGAGAGGCTCAAGATAAAATTCTGCAACTCTGAAAATCAACTTGCTGATATTTTCACCAAACCATTGAAGAAAGGGAGATTTGAAGAACTTAGACACAAACTAGGAGTTGTATGCCTAGATGAAAAGAATAAGAATTGAATTAAGGGGTAGTGTTAGAGTTAATTCTACTTCTTAGTTGTTAGTTTGTGTTGTTAGTTAGGAACTTCCTCTTTTAGAAGTTTCTAGTTAGTTGGAAGTTGATGTAATGTTACTATAAATAGTAAATGTAATTTCTTTGATTACACAATGAATGAATATACATTACAATCACTCTCTTCTTCCTAGCATTCTTTCTTATCTTCAATTCTCCTACTCTACCTGCATGTTCTTCTTGCTGCAACAAACATCTTCTATCCTAGTTTCTTATTCTTCAATTGTACAAGCAAGCTTTTATACTTAGAGATTCAACACAAAACCGTATCATGAAAAAGAAAAGATGGTTAGTATGGAATTACCCAAAGTTTAAATTAGCTTACAGACAATTTAAATAGTTTGTGAAGACTACAGAAACAATGAAATTGCTAGTTTTGGCATTGCTTTAAGGCCTATTTGCTTAGGCTTTATTCTACGAAAAATTTATTTTATAAAAAAACACTCGACATTTATATGCTTGTTGGGCCACTATTTGTTAAAAACATTGACTCAAAAACAAAGAAGCAGAAATTCAACTTTTAAGGAACAGCAACCAAGTCTTAAGAAGGGGAAACAATGATGTAGATTTGAGTTGCTTTTTTGAAGACAAAAAGGTAATTGTTATAATTAGTTAGCATTATTCAGAGAGAATCATATATCGTAACTATAAATTATATAAATGATAAGATATTAAAAGAAAACGACAATGAAAGTTTAAACACTCTTGATAAGGCAAAAAAAAAATAAGGTCATTAAAAAAACTAAGATATTAGGTGCAATGAGAAATTTGCTGAACGCTTACAAAATATATATTTTAGTTTCTTTAACACATACAGGCCCAGTTTATTACAGTCTTTTTCGCTTAGCCACTATTGCTTTGCCACCCAAGTAATCAAAGTCTTCAACGTTAGGAGATATTCAAAGTGTACCAAATGTAACATTGAAGTATTAATAATTAGTAAACAAAAAGTGGAGGGAAAATTGCAAAACATTTTCATGATTGCAGCAACAACAAAAATAAATAAAATTTAACAGAATATACCATGTCCTTAACAATATTTCTGCAACTCGTACCAAACTAGAAGTAAACAAAGTTCCCTTACTACAAAAAACGGATTCGGAATTTTACTTTAAGAGGAAAGGAGAACTACTGGTACAACATAACAGGACCAAAAAACACTATTCTATTCCCAGCCAGAAGCTGGAATAGAGTCGATTACAGGAGCGGGAATATGTGGTGGTGGAACGGCCTCACCCCAGTCTCCTGCAACTGGAACTGCAAAAGAGAATTTTGTTCAACAAAATATAAATATGTATTTCGAAGCAAAAATTAATAAGAAACTGCAAAGAAAAAGCAAGCTGCCATCTCTGAAATCTTGAATAGAGAATTAAGAAGCGGATAGAAGAATGAAGATGACAAATTAAAAGTCAATTGAGCATACAGGCCAATTACAGCAGTCAATTAAAATGATAGGTCCAGAAAGACACCAAAAGATAGCTTAAGAACAATACTAAAATGTCAATTTAGTCTAGCTTTCATGAGAAAAAATGAACAGAATCAAATACCAGCTTCTGGGGCCACCCAGCCAACACCAGGAACTGCTGGAATAGGTTGTGGAACTGCATCAGTCCAAGACTGATCAATTGCAGTGGGCCACTGGCCATCAGCAGCAAGAGAACTTGCATTGAAGTCTGTGATAGCAGCATACTCTACTGCGGGAGCTTCATCTTCCTCTTGTTGTTTGGCCTCCTCAGGTTCTCTATAGAAGAACAAATCCACCTGCATCAAAGAAAATTTGACAAGGAACTTATGTGAAACAGACCCAAAATGCTGGCTCTTAAAAAACTCAAGCTTGGCATCTTGAACAGAAAGGAGCAGGGTACATGTGTTCAGACTTCAAATTTTCACCATACAGTCAAATTAACAGATGTTGCATACACTGTATCTATTATCCAATAATAATTTTATTTGAACTTCACAAAGGCAGCAAAAAATATTTTACCATAACATCCCACTTAAGCCCGGGACGAATAGTACCGCGCATCTGCAATACCATCCTCGCAAGAAGCCAAAATAGACAACCGATGCTATGCTTCCCCTTATTGTTGGCAGGAATTCCAATGTCAACATACCTCATAGGAGAATCAGTGTCACAAAATGCAATTGTTGGAATATTTCCAAGAGCAGCTTCCTTAATGGGCTGCACATAAACCATTACAGTAAGAAAAATGAGGGCACAATGATAAATCGTATTGATATCCCGACTTGGACAAACTCAAATTAAAATCTTTTCCCAATGTGAATGAACGATATAAAAATCTAATTGTTGTCAAGATCAATTAACCTGGTGATCTGTCCTTGGATCGGTAAGAATGAGAAGGCGTGGCTCGCTGAATGAAGTCTGGAGCTGATTGGTGAATGTTCCAGGAGTGTGCCTTCCAGCAATTGCATGTGCACCAGTGTACTGAGCAAACTTAAGAACAGCTCTCTGACCATAAGGCCTGGCAGACTGAACAATGATGTCCTGAGGGTTCTCAATCCCAACAATAACCCTTGCAGCAAGGTGAAGCTTCTCCCATGTCTTTCCCAAATTAATAATGTAAATTCCTGGATCAAACAGAACAAATCAAACCAAAATCACCAAAACAATTCAAAAAATAGTACACCGCCAAACAGAACATAATACTACCAAAGCAGCCACAATAAAATAAATAAACCTTTTACAAATATAATATGCAACTATGCAAAAATAAGGGGCCATAAAACCAATTGTTGAGACTTTAAAAACTGTTTTTCACAAAACTGATTTTTTAGAAGCTGTAAAACATAGGTTACAGAATAACCTAAATTTATTCTTTTTCAGTTTCTTACTTAAGTGTCCAAAGTAATTTTTTGAAATCAAAATAATCACTTCAAAATTAAATAAACATTAAAAAAACAGGTCCTATGTAGCATTACGAAAGAGTAAAGATCTAGTGTCTATTTCTAATGTTGTATATGAGCAATAACAACATACACAATTAAGCAATCACTTGAAAACATTCTCAATTTTTTGTGCATCAAAATAAATGAATCTGAAATTATAAAAATAATATAGGAAATGACGCAAACACGTAAATATAGAATATAATGAGAGTGAGAGAATTGCAAAGAGAATGTTATAACCATCGAAACGACGCTTGAAGATGTAACGTTCCATTTGGAAGTCAATGTTTTTGGTGCCGAGATGCACTTGCGCCGCCAACATCAATTGAATGTCGAGTTCTTTCTGTGACAACTGGCGCGGGGCTGCGGTGGCGTTAGCGGTGGCGGCCATGGCTGAGAGAGAGGGAGAAAGAGGGAGAAAGAAGGAGAGAGAAGGAAGAGGGTAACCTTTGAGTGCAAGGAATGGTTTCCGCGTTTCAACTGATTTAGCTGCGCTATGTTTTCTGCATTATACAGAAGAACTAGAAACCCTAGTTTGGTTGTCAAATGACGTAACTACCCTTCTTCGTGGGCTTTAACTTGAGCATTGATTTTTGTTTTTTTGTTTTCTCTATAAAAAATAAAACTATCGAGTTAGCTATTTGCCTGTTTGAGTTCTCTAACCATAGCATACAGATTTTTAGTATGTATGTAAAAGAAAAGGAAAATGTAAAATTATCTAATTTTTGGCTTTTACAAATAGTTATTATGAGTTTTTTAATTATCTCTTAAATTTTATTTATTGGTGAAATTAATTCATGTATAAAAAATGATGTTAAATTATAGTATGACAACAAGAAATAGTTGTGGCTAGACGAGAACAATGACAATAAAATAGTGCATGTTAGTCAAAGTCAATAATAGAAGAAAAATAAGTGAAAATAAAGATTAATTGAGAATAATATAGTAAGTAAATTTCAAGGTTAAATGAAGCAATATAATGATATTGGTATATAAAAAATTAAAAGAATAATAATAGTATGACATATGAGATTAAGACAATATACACGAGAGCAAAATATTCGGTATTAATAATATAATTTAACTAACTTTTATTGTTAGTTAAAATTTATCATGTAATTAAGAATAAAAAAATATACAAATAGCATAAAAATTTAGTTGGCTTATGGAGTTTTCCCAAAAGTTTATTGATAAAAATAAAATTGACTTTGATCATCTAAGTCTAGAATACAAATACTTTTCTAAGGGAAATGCAAAAAACAATGCATTAGCCTTGCTTTTCTTTCTCATGCATCAATTTATTTTTATCATGAAAACTTATTACTCCAAACTTTTTACCTCAAACACATTATTGTCATCTACAACAATGCCAAATTTCTGATTACACAATAACAATAATTATGCAATAGGAGAGGGGTAGCTGTTATTTAAAAATATTGTGGCAATAAGTATCAATATTTTATAACTAAACACTAATGTGTAAGCATTTCATATTGTTTACAATGTCATAAATATGATGTTTAATACAATACATCGTGTATTTTGCTACATTTTACTCTCGAAAGTGTATGTGTGGGTCTTTCTAAGGCAAAAAGGTGCACAAATCAACTTTCTCATCAAAAAATGGTGTCTCGACCAGTAAGCACTATGTTGAAGACACTCGTTTAGCAAGCCACAACCCTCATTCATCAATTCATGTAGGAAGATACCATCGCTCAGCGTGAGTCAACATCATTGAGCGAAACTTGGGCATAGAATTTGGGTAATTTTTGCTCAACGACAATAAGGTCTTGCTCAACGAGGAAACCAATCTCGCTCATCAAGAGTATGCGAAGTGATAGACCTGGAGGGGCAAAACATCTCGCTCACCGAAAGCCCATCTCGTTGGCAAGAATGACAGATTTCCAACAACTTAAAATGGGCAAAACTTATGCATTTCATTACCAAATTTCGAATGTAACACCTTCTACTCAAATTTCTTAGTTTTCTTATGGCAATTTAGCTCAAGTTAAAGTGGATCTTCAAGGGGCGAGACTATAAAGATTAATTTATGATTTTCAAGGAGGCAATTTCTCCCCACAAAAGCTATTTTCATATCCTTTAACCCCTATCTTCAGGAACCATGACAATGGGTTACTAAAGTTATTCCTTGTTGAGATTAGATGTAACATTCACTTGATATTTACACATTGATTCCTATTTATGCTTACTTTTCACTTTTTGATTGTTATGATTTTATGTCAAATGTTTGCTTGAGGTTGACACTCTATTAGTATGATGTTTAGTTTATGAATGTACGAAGGAATTTAGACTCTGCATCTAAAATAAAATAGATCATCTTGTTAGTATAATTGTTACGAATAGTTTTATACCAATAAGTCACGTTGTTTAAGTTGTTGGTATATTTACTAAGAATAGATCTATATTGATAACTCATAAATATTCATATTGTTGATATAGTAAAATTGACAATTAGATTAACACTAAAAAATGAGAATTAGATTAACACCTCAATTTTACTAACTACTAATTCTTTATGCAATTAAGAGTCTGTCAATATAGTTTTACTATATTAACCTTGTGAACATAGCTACTAGGAATAGAACTTTGTTTATGAGCTATTAATCTTTGAAGGAATTAGTGGTTAGTAATACCGAGGTAATACTCTTTTCATTTGAGGACTAATTTTAATACATTGACCTTGTTAATGAAAGAATTATAGTTTGATGAGTATGTGTTGTTGAATCAATTGTATATAAATAATTGAATAATAAAGCCTAATAATCCCAATAGTTTTATTCCATAAATTTCTCAATGATTTATTTTGTTAGATGGTAAAACCAAACCAACCAAATATTCAAACAATTACTTAACAATTCTTTGTTGAATAGCTTAATATCACTCAAGCCTTTATGAATATGATAACTCTCATACTTGTTTACGACAACTTGAATGAGTAATTTAATAGAGTTATTTGCTTATATAGTATTGCAGGTCTTATAATTGTACAATAGAATTTTCTCCTCAAGCTTGAGTGACACATTTTATCACATATGAAACCTAAAGTATTCCACCATTTCACCTAACCCACTTGAATCATACAGTTCACTTATCCGTCAATTTCTCCACCGTCTTGTGTGATTGGCTCAAGATATCTAAATCTAGTGACTTGTGGGTGTTTGTCTACCTCTTTTTAAACTTGCATTCCATATATTAAGTTTTACTTTGACTTATAAAAAATCCATGTGTTTATAATGTTTGTCTCCACATTTATAGCTTCTCATTTAATTTATTCTTTGAGTATTCTACTAAGATAATATCATCCGCAAAATTTTTGGATTGTTGCACTTGTTCTTAGATATCACCAATAAGCATATCCATGACTAATGTAAACAAGTAAATGCTCAATATTGATATTTGGTGTAGCCCTATGCCAATAGAAAAATCTTCTAAGACTTTGTTGTGTTCTTACACTGACATTGAACCCATTATACATGTCCTCAATTGCTTGAATATAGAACATCTTTCTTCTAAATTTTTCTGCAAAACTTCTTTAGGTACCTTACCATATGCATTCTCCAAATTAATGAATACCATGTGCAAGTCCCCTTGCTTCCTTCAATATCTTTTTGTCAATTATCATAATAAGTATATAGCCTCAATGGTTGACCTCCTCAACATAAAACCAAGTTAATTTTTAGTAATATTCATCTTGTCACAACGTCCGCTCTAGTATCCTCTCTCATAGCTTCATAGTATAGCACACGAGTTTAACATCTTATAAGACCTCATTATCTCACTAAGTAACATTGTGAGCGATCTAATGTTCGACTATCCTAGAACCTTCGAGGCTTCAATAATTATATTATTTGATCCAACCACTTTTTCATTTTTCTATATATTGCAAAGCTTCTTTCATCTCAAACTCTCGAATTATAAGATAAAAGATATAATTATAATCATTCACGTTCATGTGTGAGTTTATAATAAAGCAATAAATAATGTCTCTGATAAAAAAACTTGTGAAAATAGTTCTTTTATATTTCCGTGATATCTTTGTACTTTACTGAGACTTTTCCATTATCGTTTTTAATGCATTTAATTGTGTAATGACTCCTGTCTTTGTTTCTCTACCCTTTATAAGTGTGTAGACAATTATTTCCTATTCCTTGGTATATAGAAATTTATATAACCCATTATATACTTTATTTTTAGCTTCAATTTCCACTTTCATTTATATTATATTTCTTAGTTACCTTATATTTTTTCTAACCTTCAGGATTTTTACACGGTGCCCACGATTTATAGCAACCCCTTTTAACATTAACTTTGTTTTAGAGATTTTTGTCCCCCATTGTAATTCTTCACTTTTGCACCACAATCTCTAGATTCACCTAGTATCTCAAAAGTAAAAAAATAGTTAACTTACAAGAAAAAATATTAATTTTGAGGTAAATTTTGCCAAACTTTTTTAATTATGTGTTTTCTTTTCTCCATTAAAAAAAGAAGGTAAAAATAACTAGGCAGTTAGGCTCATAAATAATCAGATGCTAAATGTTTGGGTAGGTGAACATAGAGGGAAATAAATATTTTCACTTTCCTCCTGCAAAACTTATCCAAATTGCAAATATATCCAAAATTTACCCTCAATAAACGTTCCCAACCCGGCCCAACTAAATAGACCCAATTTCTTAAACCCTATTTTGTTTCTCCTTCAACCTTAGAACTCTTCTTCCCTCTTCAACCTTCATTTCTCTCTTCCTTCAACTTCCACCAATGGTGAAATCCAATTCCGACAAGTCCTCCAAAAACCCAGAACAAGACATAAACCTTCTCAAATCCGACGTTGCTTCTTTCGCTTCCTCACTCGGCTTATCCACCTCTGAATCCACCTATTCTGGTTTCAACGATGTCGATTTTCGCAAAAAAACCAAAACACCAAAGAAGCAACAACAAACAACTGAAAAATCCACAACCCATAATACCCAGAAGCCAAAAAACAAAACTTTACCACAAAACAACGAAACCCATGAACCCAATAGACCAAAACCCAAACCCCCAGTTCTGTCACTAGACGATGGGAACAATGAAAAAGGGTTCAACAAGTTCAAGAACCTTCCAAAGGTTCCATTGGTGAAAGCAGGTGAATTGGGTGTGTGGTATGAGGATGCTTCTGAGTTGGAATCAAAGGTGATTGGAGAAGGGAAGGGTGTTGAGATAAATAATGTTGAAGAGTGGAAAGGGTTTGTGGAGAAGAAGAAGGAAATGGGGGAGAGGTTGATGGCACAGTATGCTCAAGATTATGAGAAATCTAGAGGCAAAAGTGGTGATATTAAGATGTTGGTTTCTACACAGAGGTCTGGAACTGCTGCTGATAAGGTTTCGGCATTTGCTGTGTTGGTTGGAGATAACCCTATTGCTAACTTGCGATCAATTGATGCTCTTTTGGGTACATTCAATTAACATCCTTCATTTTTAAGTTTATTCAGTTTTTTCGGTTAACTTGTTAAGTTATTGTCTTATTGATGCTTAGGAAGTGTTTAGTAGTCGTGCGACAACGAGACAGGAAAAATATTAGTTTTTTTTTATGTGTGGTATACATATAGCTTATAATTAGAACAGTACATGATGCAACAGTTTAAAATGAGGATAGTTTGGTTCCACTAGAAGGGTAGAACTAAGGAGAATGGACTAGGATACTCCATTCTGTCGAGTTCTGATACCAAATGCTATTTTCGTTAGTTTGAAGTTTGAAATTTATGCCGGTATTACATTTGATTTTTTTCTCCTAGTGTTTATAGAAAAGTAAATTTCAGTAGGTGTGTTGAAGAATAAGCAAGGATTCTGCAGAGAGAAATATTTCAAGTTCTGATAAGTTGTTTTTCTATGCTGTGTGTGAGCTTAATATTTTTCTGCACATATTTCCTTCTCAAATTAATCATTTTTGACGCTAGCCTTCTAAAATCTTCTGAGTTTTTATGTCATTTGATGCGACTGTGACATATCATCCCCTCAGGACTCGAACTAGGGGCAGCCCAATGTACGAGGCTCCCACCTAGTGGGGTCTGAGGCAAATCAATATGTATTCCAATCCTAGGAGTTTCATTTACATCAAACACTAAACCAAACATGTTTTAAATAACAAATAATTATTTAAATGTCATGTTTTTTCTCCTCAGTTATTGAGTTTAGTGTGAGATTGCATCTCTATATTTATGCTTTGACATTACAGTAACGTGCACACACGCATGTTGTCCTCTCCATATGTGCTTTGCATTTGAGCCTTTGATGGATTTTATTGTTTAATTTAGGAATGGTGACATCCAAGGTTGGGAAACGCCATGCCTTGACTGGTTTTGAAGCACTTCAAGAATTATTTATCGCAAGGTCTGCATTTCTCCATTGTCTCTCACTCTCCCAATTCTGTTAGGGGCGGCTATGATATAATCATCAAAACCTTTAAAGAAAGATAAGAAATACATTGAACTGTTATTAAAATTCTTCTATCAATAAAATAAAACCACAAATGCATTACAAAGTGTTCTTAAAGAACAAGTTGAAATCTCTTAATGTGATAACTATGTAAGTCCTTTGTGCATGCCACATTACTCTAATATCATATGTCATAATTGTCATGTACTTTTATGTTTTGCATTGTAAGTTGTATTTTAACTGAATATTTGGACTGTATGAGACGAGGGTGAGCCTTGTTGCAACGGTAAGGTTATTTGCCTTTTGACCTGTAGGTCATGAGTTCAAACCCTGGAAACAACCCTTTCACATGAGAGGGTAAGATTGCATACATGTATTCTCCCTAGATCCCACTAGGTGGGAGCTTCATGCACTGGGCCGCCCTATTTGGACTGTAATAGAGAACTTTCTAATTTGCATAGCATTGAATCAGGTGTATCATCAGTGCACTGATCTAGTACTACATTTTTTGATATTGTCCTGCAGCTTATTGCCTGATCGTAAATTGAAGAGCCTGATACAGCGTCCATTAAATCACATTCCCGAAAACAAAGATGGTAACTCCCTTCTACTTTTCTGGCATTGGGAGGAATGTCTGAAACAAAGGTATGCAAGAGAAACTTAGTTTGCAATATTTGTTTTGACTCTGAAGGGGGTTTGTTTAGCAAATTAAAAATGGAAGTGCACATGATGATTGCATCTTTGTTTCCTTTGCTTTTCACGCACCCTGTAGCTTCAATTACTTACTCCACCATTATAAGAATAATTTGAATCTGATTGCATTTCCACAGATTTGCCCCCTGCTAACTTTAGCACCATATAGTTTAAAATTTCCCCATATGATTACTTTGTGACACGGTAATCGACAGTTTGCTTGAGTTTAAGAGTTTAAAGTGTAAAGAGTGTAACATAAGACAGCCAAATTAGTTATAAGTTTGTCATACTCGTTGTACATGTGGCACATTTTGTCAGATACATTTATTTTTGTCTGACTGTAATCATAGCACTAGATATATACTCAGCTTAGTTCTCTTGATCACTCTATCAAATACGCAATTCAGATCCAATTTCTCTCATTTTTTCACTGACTCTGGCACCATTCATTGAGGAACCATAATATGGCAATGTTCAGCTAATAGTTTCTGATGTTGCAGATATGAACGGTTTGTTGTTGCACTTGAGGAAGCATCCCGAGACATGCTGCCTGCGCTAAAAAACAAGGCGTTGAGGGTTGGTTTTCTGCACACTTTTTGTCTCATGTTTTTGTGTACTTATTTCAGCAAATTAATAAGTCACCCTTACAAGTGACTTCAGTTTATAATTTATTAATACAAAAAATTGGTTGCTATCGGAGATAATCTATCTTTCTTGCTCAATCTTCAATTTGTAGTCGTTTTTTTATAAAAACAAGTTATGCCACATGTGAGGACATGTTCTGAGATTTGGTGTAACATGGAATCAGAAGTATCAAGTGTATTGGTTAGTTACTAACAATTGGGTATTGTCTCTTCCTTTGTTGCTTGCAGTCCATATATTGTCTATTGAGTAGGAAGTCAGAGCAAGAGCGCAAATTACTTTCTGCTATCGTTAATAAGGTGAGTTAACCCTGAGCCACAACATATCTAATTTGTACCTGTTTGATAGTCATCGGATTCAGTAGGTGGATAGTGTTTTGCTATAATTACTACAAGCTGTTACTAAGATATTTTTTGTCTTGTGTTCTTGGGGATTTTGGAATACTTTAGCTTGGGGATCCAGATAATAAGGCAGCATCTAATGCAGACTTTCATTTGTCAATGCTTTTGTCTGATCACCCAAATATGAAGGTATGGATATTTATCAACCCACATTGCCTCAACCTTCTAATTTAGTTTGGGTAGTATCAATATTGAATGTTTGAGCCAATGTTTCTAGTAAACAGATATACTTGAAGAAAATTTACAAGCTAATCAGCTTTAGCCTTTTATGTGCCTCTATTTTTTCATTTCCTTCTTGTTTAGAAGATATCGACTATTTCCATTTGGGGGTATTTGACAATGATATCCATTCTTAACATGCATGACGCTAATGCTTTTATTAACTTTCTAATTTGTTTTAACTGATGTCTTTGCTTATGTTACCTTTTCTTTACAGGCTGTGGTTATTGACGAGGTGGATTCTTTTCTTTTTAGGCCCCATCTAGGACCACGTGCACAGTACCATGCTGTATGTCCCAAAATTTTATTATTCTTTTTCTTGTATAATTCAATGCAATAATTCTTACATATTTGGGACAAAGAAACACAAGTTTTACCTTTATCTATCCTAGTATGTTTGTGATAGTTTATACATCATTATCTGTTACATTGTTATTAAACTTGGTCTCTACCCAAATCCATATAGACATGGTTTGACTGAAGAATCTCATTATATGGATTATCCTCAATTTCAGGTTAACTTCTTGAGCCAAATCCGTCTCTCAAACAAAAGAGATGGACCGAAAGTGGCGAAACGTTTAATAGAAGTATATTTTGCACTGTTTAAGGTATCGGTTTTACCTAAAATCCTTGTTCCTCTATGCTTCTCTCGAACAGAAATGTAAATAATATGCATTTGTTCTACATAAGTTAGAAATTAGGTAACATGGAAAAAAGAATTGTATTAACAATAAGATGTGTTCAGGTGTTGATCACTGCACCAAACAGTGAAGAAAAGCTTGACAAGACCAGCAAGGAAAATCCAAAGGAGAAGTCAGAAGGCACACAAGAATCACATGCTGAATTGGACTCCCGGCTTCTGTCGGTTCTCTTAACTGTAAGTATAATATTATGATTTTCATGGAAATTTAGTGATTGTGTGATTTCTTTTAACCTTTAAATTTAATCAAAATCTAGTTTTTCAGTCAGACCTATCTTGAATTTGTCAAACTTTTGCTATTGCCCTTTTGATATTCTTACAGGGTGTAAATAGAGCATTTCCTTATGTTTCAAGCGATGAAGCTGATGACATTGTTGAAGTTCAAACACCAGTACTTTTTCGACTGGTAATTCCTAATTTGATAAAATAATTGAAGTCTGTGTGCCGTATATCACTGACATGTTGCATCAGCATTACCATCACATGGTTATTGTTCCCAGATATGGTAACAAAAGCTGCAAACTTGCAGGTTCATTCAAAGAATTTTAATGTAGGAGTTCAAGCACTGATGCTTCTCGATAAAATCTCATCTAAGAATCAGATAGCTAGTGATCGGTTTTACCGTGCTTTGTACTCCAAACTTTTGCTTCCGGCTGCCATGTATACATCCAAGGCAAGCAAACTCAATTTGCATTTTACTTTTGGACAAAAAATGCTTCTGCATTTCTTTACTCCTCTGTCGTTCCCCCATCATTTGTTTGTTTTCAGGCAGAAATGTTTGTTGGACTTCTCCTTAGAGCAATGAAACGGGATGTTAATTTAAAGCGTGTGGCTGCATTTTCTAAACGCCTATTGCAGGTGAGTATTCAACAGCACTTCCTCTGCCATTCTCCTTTTATAAGATAACATATTAATCATAATGTAATCTTAATTTTTTTACCAGGTTGCGCTTCAGCAGCCACCACAATATGCATGTGCATGCCTTTTCCTTCTTTCCGAAGTCCTTAAAGCCAGACCACCGCTATGGTAAGGACATTTGTTCTTTGGTCTATGTCACGGCTGTTATTACTACATCTTTTTATGTTGGTGTAGAAGGTATATACCTTGGTGCGGCTGTGTATTTAGTCAAGTACTGACAATTTTGCTTTAGAATGAACTACTTATTCATTTGAACAGAAAAAAGTCATGTACTTATCTTCATTTATCATTTAGGAACCTGGTGCTGCAGAACGAATATATTGATGATGAACTTGAACACTTTGAAGATGTTATAGAAGAGACTGATAATGAACCTAGCACCGCATCAAATAAACAAGATAATGAAACTGGGCTTATTCAGAATGGTGATGATGCTGATTCTGAAAGTGAAGATGATCTTCCAGCATCTTCTCAAGATGATGATTCAGATGATGCTTCTGAGGATGGAGATTTTGTGCTTGCAAGGAAAGAAAAAAATAGTGCAATATCAAAATCAGTGTCTAATAACGAGGGTCAGCAAGTACATGCATCTGACAAAAAGTCTATCCTGCCTGGAGGCTATGATCCACGACACAGAGAGCCTTCTTATTGGTAATTTGCTTTCTTATTAGTCCTTATTTCAGATATCCTAAAGTTATTAAAATATTTCTGCAACTCTTTGCTTAAAGCACCAGGTCCTTAGAATCTTAGATAAGCTACACATAATGTCTAAGACATTTCATATTGCTTCTAACATGATGGTACACCATAAGGGGGAATAGTTACAATGTTCTGATTCCCATAGTATATAGGGGAAATTACAATGACCTCCCTCGGTGTGTGGCTTAATTAATGACACCCTCCTTGTTTAAAAAATTACAGAAATCTCTGTTGAGATTTAGTTATCATTACAATGACCTCCCTTAAGGAGAGGTAACTGTTCCTTTTGAATTAAGAGGGATGAGTGTTGAATATAATTAAGTGAAACCTCAGAGGAGGTCAGTGTAATTTCCTTATTTTCCCTACACTATATGTTTGGAACTGAAAGTGGTCCAAAGTGCTGGTATTTGATATAATATCAGATGCGGGTGCGAGAGTTCTAGTTAGAAAGATTATGTTGATGACCATTGCACTATTTTCATTATATCCATTCTGTCTGATGTACCTTCTGATCATCTTTCTGCATCATAAATTACATACTTTGTTCATTCCAACAGTAATGCAGACCATGTAAGTTGGTGGGAGTTAATGGTACTTGCTTCTCATTCGCACCCTTCAGTTGCTACTATGGCCAAGACTCTTCTTTCTGGTGCCAACATTGTGTATAATGGAAACCCCTTAAATGACCTGACTCTGACCGCTTTCCTAGACAAGTTTATGGAGAAGAAGCCGAAGCTGAGCACATGGCATGGTGGTTCACAAATTGAACCTTCCAAACAGGTAAAAGTGTTATTTTTTACTAATCAACAATTTATCCTTTTGCTTTTTCAGCCGCATGATTTCTAAGTTTAATGCACAATCCTTGAAGATAGTGTTTGATCAGTGGATACTGGATAGAACAGAACTGTTTTGTTCTCTTTGGTTTCACATCTTTTAGTGAATCCAAAATGTTGTTTTGTCAGTCAATAGTATTGTTCCGTTCATAAACTACATCAATCACAAATCATAACTCATGTTTAGTTCTGACATGTCTATCAAACACTACCTCAAACTTCTTATTCCATGTGTTAATATGTTTTTTTGTTTTGCAGTTGGACATGAACGCCCATATGATTGGGTCTGAAATGCTTTTACTGGCTGAAGAAGATGTACCACCAGAGGATCTTGTGTTCCACAAGTTCTATACAAACAAAATGAACTCCCTTACAAAACAGAAGAAAAAGAAAAAGAAGACAGCCAATGAAGAGGATGCTGAGGACTTGTTTGATGTGGATGGCAGAGGGGCTGATGGTGACGACGAGAGTGATAATGAAGAAATTGAGAACCTGCTGGATTCTACTGATCCTTCTTTTGAAGCCGTGGACTATGATTATGATGATTTGGATGCAGCTGCTAATGAGGATGATGAAGACTTGATTGGTGATGTTGATGATGCTGAGGAAATGGACATACCCTCCGATATGGGAGAGGAAGATGATGATGATGATGCTCCTCTTCTTGATGAGGACGATGGTAGTGATGATAATATTGAACTTAACGCTGGGGATATCGATGATGCATCTGATGTAGAGGAGATTGAAGTTGACAAGAAAAAACGAAAACGAAAGAGCGGTGGCAAAAGTGGTGCATCTCCATTTGCAAGTTATGAAGAGTTTGAGCATCTACTGGAAGATGATGACAATAATGAGAAGAAACCTTCTCCAAAGAAGCACAAGTCTAAGAAGAATAAGAAAAAGTAGTCTTATCAAATTCTCTTCATTTTCCCAAAATATTATTTGGTCATTGATTTTTGTTAAAGGACACCTATGGCTAGATTAATGGCTATGTATTTTTATTCCTAATAGTTTTGATAGTGTTATTCTAATACTGTATGTGGTGGTGGCCATGTTTTCATTAGTTCTTCATATAATTTGGACCCATCTTTGGGGTAGTGTATGATTTTTTACCTATAATTGGGATCTACTACCCCCAAAGTCTTAATGTCATGTGAGCTATTTATGGGATAATTTGGATTCCCGAAATTTTTGAGACTATTGAATGATTTTATTTATTTAACATAAAATTTATTTTCACTTGTTTTAGTTCTTGTCTATTATCTTGTTTTATTTACCCTCTAGTTTTAAATTACAAAAACGAAACTTTAGTTTTATTAGGTGAAGTTAGTGACATTTATAAAACAATGCTAATATGTTATATCATAAATCATTCTCTTTGATGTCATATTAATTTCTAATTTTTTTAATAGATTTATTGATGATTATTCTAATTTTTTTTAATAGATTTATTGATGATTATTCTAATTTTTTATGTGTAGTTAAAGTTTTATATATTTTACCCACAGTTAATTATCATCAACCTTCAAAAAAAAAAAAATCCAAATGAATAATTATTAATATATACACTCGGTTTATCTCAATAGCCAGTCTGGTACCCATTTTCGCATTTTGCTGTGATAGCATAAACATTGCCATTTTCAGGCAAACAAATTTCCTCTTCGGAAGTTCTCATGTTCCACTTCCTTTTAAAACCTACCTACATGTCTCTGTTTGATCATATACAGATACATAATTTGACCCAAGTCTACACATAAAAACAAGAGAAATACATATGCATCCAAAATATTACTTTTATACATTATTACTGGATGTATTTAGTATGTATATACTGACAGTGTAACTATTTTTTACACTGTCAATAAATTATCTATCATTGATTTGTTAAACACTATTGACTATCAACCAAAAATAATACAAATCAATGGTAAATGATGGACTGACAGTATAAAAACTTTACACTGTCAGTACATAAATTTTAAACTTCTACCGTATTATTCAGTAGTCATGTTTATTCATAATTAACTCTTCAAAAAACTAATACAAATAAATAATAAATTATATACTAAATATGTATAAATCTTTATACTAACACTACACAAATATCATACTCTAAAAATAACAAAAGTTGTGTTAAATAATAGACAACTAATTAAAACTTTGTCTAAACAAAATACATATTGCCGATTATTTGCTGAAATCATAAAAAAAACCATACACACCCTTTAAACTCTTTTATAAGTACAGAATAAGTATATTCTCATACACAGGATATAACTAATCTTATTAACTATATACTCAGTAGTGTTTGATATATATCTTATTTTCGGAGATAAATTATCCGATAATTATTAGTTACCAGATTTGGACACACACTCTCCCTGTTTTGTTCTTCTAACGACAACTTCATTCCTAGTTGCAATCTAGATTGTTCACAACTTTGTTACCTCCAAAATCGATTCACCCAATGAACTCCAAAAAAACCACCACACTCTCCTCATTTCTCTTCACCCTCCTCTTTCTTCTTGCGTTTCAAAATTCCCAATATGCCCTCGCCGGAAAACGCAAAGTCCATATCTCCGACGAGTTGGACGACGTTTACGACGACGAGGAAGACGATGATTGGAAAGAATGGGGCAAAAAACCCACACCCGATTTTCCACCCTCCGATATTACCAAGATGGAACCTTCTCAGATCCAAGCTGAGATGGCCAAACGCCACACCGGACCTGTCATCGGATTCGTCAAACTCCGGTTGGGTGTTCACCGCACTCCGGTCAGTATATTTTACCCACACATCATGTTTTTGTTTTCTCTACTTCTTTTGGTATTAGAATGTTACTATGTGAAATTGTGAATGTTGTTTTGTTTCAGAGCTCTATTAATCTAAATTTAGTTGGAAAGAGGAAAAAGGGTTAAGATTAAAAAAATTATTGTGTAAAAATTGATGAAATTATATAAATTATGGTGTAAGTTAGGATTTACTTGTGTTTTTGGTTTAGACTTAAGATCAAAATAATTAGTTTTACCTGAGAATCTATTGAACTTAAATAGAAGCTATTCAAAGTGGATTCTGATCATACTGAGCAAATTGATTATTTTGATATTATGATTATTGAAGGATTCTTATTACTGTAAATTTCTTGTAAGCAACTATTTAAAAAAAATAATAAGTGATTTTATGGAGAAACAATCTCGAACAAACACATTTTAAAGCTATTGTGGCTTATGTTTTACCTATTAGTACTAGTTTGACTAGTATTTGATATTTGTTAAAGATAAAGTTAAAATTTTCAATTTCCGAGGAATTAAATTGAGATGCTTTTTTTTTTCCAGGGAACGAAGTTGTGTGTTCGCTCTGTTGTTTTTTGCAATTTAAGTTTCGCTCACGTCCAATTATTATTTTCTGAAATTTGAGCTAACTTTGTCAATTTTGCTCGTAATTCTTACTGGGTTTGAGTTAAAGTTGTGATTTTTTCTGCAAATCTATTAGTTTTCTATTTTGAGCTTGAATTCTAGTTAATTTGGGATTTTTGCATGTGATGCTTAATTACTTTGAGTTTGAGTTGAAGTTGTAAATTTTAGTCGTTATTCTTACTTAGTTTTGGTGGATTCTGGTGAGCACATTCACTAATAACCATTTCTTGTTTTGTGAAACTGAGCTTGGATTTCATTTAAAAATGTGATTTTTGTTGTTATAATTCTTGAGTGGTGTTTTTGGCTACTGAGTTCATCAATGTTGCTTGAGCACCGTGTCTATTTCAGCCAATCCATGAACTGTTTCCCGGGTTGTGAATGTGTAGATGACATTGTGCTTCATTTTTTTACTCTGATCAACACCCTTGTAATTTGTTCTTGGGATCGGTTATGGTCTTTTGTGATGGAGCTTTGGTTTAGAGTGGAGTGTTGTTTCTACTTCTTATGTCAGGGGTTTATATCTATATTTGATTTCTAGTATAATGATGTTAAATTTTCAGCCGGACCCTTTGTTTACCTTGACGATGTATTTAGAGGAGCTTGACATTTTAATTTCTACTTAATCTCTTATAATTTACTGTTACGTGAGACTTTTTGGTATGAACTTTTGGATGAATGTTATGTTAAGCACCATAACCATTTTCCATGCTTGCTTTTAGGACACAGTAGCTGAACTTGCCATGAAGTGGACACACGTTCTGAGAACTGGAGCTGTTGGAGTGAGGTTCATGGGTGTTGATCAGAGTACAATCATGTTCAACATGGAAAGCTTGAAAGATTTGGAGGAGGTATGGTCTCTCTTTATTTATTTATTTACCGATATCCTTTCAAACATGAACCAAGAATAGAAGCAGTAACTTGGCATATTAATTTCAACAAACCACAATCTGCTGTTATGTTCTTCACCTTAATTTCAATCAATGAACCTTACCTTTCATTTCTCTGTTGTTCTATTGAAAGTCTAGCGTTAGATTCAGCCTAGAGGAAATAGTTCACATCCTTAGTTTATGATGTGTTTGTTGATACTGTCTCATACTCATGATGAAATCAGTTGAAGGAGTTTGTCTTGGATCAATCAGAGGCATACGAGATTAAAATGGGGGAACAAGTTTTTCGAAGACCTGGAGATCCACCACTAGATGAAGTTGTTCAGAGGCTTCACAGTGAGAAAAGCAAAACAGATAATGCCGATCCAGAGGAAATTGATGGAAATTTGAAAACAGAGTTGTAGTTAAATAGCATTGTCATAATTCTCTAGAATTTGAGATAAAACCACTGTCAATTTTCGATTTTTACCTCCCTATTTCATTGAGTCAATCCTTGACTTATGACACTTTCTTCCTCTTCTTTTAAATTGATCAATTGCTTCCACATGCTAGTGAAGCAGTAATCACTTGGCAAGCAAAGGGAACTTACTTCTATAGATTGAAAGATTTCAAAAGAGTAAACACACTGTGTCCAGAGTTGGCTTTTCAAGTAAATAGTTACAATATCTTCAAACATTATAGATCTCAAACCCACTTTTCATTCTAGTTCATAGATATGAACCCCATGAAAGCATAATTTCATTCTCAAATGATTAGCAATCAATGAAGCAAGACTACTATATCAGCTTCTTACTGAAGTCAGAGAGCTCAAGAAGCTGAACCCTAGGGTTGGCTGCTGCCTCTTCTCTCTCTTTCTGAGTGTTGAATCCCCAATCCACTAATCCAAATAACCAAGCTTAGTAAATATACTACTATGAATAACACAACACTGCAAAATATAGAAACTGAAAGAAAGAAAATGCAGGGGGTGCAGAAGTTATAATGAGATAAGAGAGAATAATTCTACCTAGATACAAATTCCATTGATCTAACTCTGGTTCTTTGATGACATTTTTTAGGGTTGCTAGCCTGTCTTCCACAAAGCTGTTCAGAACTAACTTCAGTTAACTTCTCTTAAAGCACCTTAATAGTTCAACTAATGAGAAGGTTATATTAATTAAAATAACCATGAGACCAAAAAACTTACTGTAGTGTAAGCTCTTGGTGCTCTGGCATCTTTTGAAGCTTCTTTAGCACTTCCACCTTAGGACTACAGAGATATTTTAAGATAATTTTGGGAAAAAACAAGTTTCTCAATGAAATGAAGCAATTAAGAAACCAAAAAAGAAAATGAAGTATTAATATAGTGCACCACAACATATCAATAAGGACAAATATGTTAGAATGATACAAACCCAGTTCCAAGACCATATATTCTTTCTGGGGGTATAGTCACTCCAGCAAGCTCTTTCAGTAATGCATCAGCAAAGCGGCTCTGAAAAACAGAAGGGATAGGTGAATGAGTAGAAAATGGTGAGGAATAAGGGCATGGCAATATGAAAATGCAAGCTATGCCTTTTGCAGGATCAAGAAAATGGCTCATTTATCTTTCCTTGCTGTATTTATTTTCCTTAACAAAGAAAGTAACATGATGTATTCTTAGGATTGTTGTCTTCATGCTAACAGCAAAGAGAGAAGGTTAGACCTGTTTTGTGGTGACAATGTACACTCTTGAGCTTGCAAATCTCAAAGCATCAGTAACACCAGGATACATTCTAGGAGTAAAGCATCCATTAATTAGCGATTTTAAATAAAGGATATAAGAAATGCTAGCAACACACTCTTTTATTGTGCCACATCTCGCAGTGTTTATTTAAGAACAATGTTTTTGCTTTGAAGGATAAGTGAAATATAGGGATGACAATGAAAACTGAACCTGTTGTACTCACTTGAACCCAACTCAAATTTAATGGAAACCCATTATGATTGGGTTTGGTTAAGTACAAACTCAACCCTGTTTCGTCCTGTTGCCATTCCTAGTAAAATATGTTGTGTGCAACATAAGCAAGATATTTGATTGGATTACCTGTTTGCTCCCATCCAGCCAGAAAAGTCAGTGTTCAACCATTCATCTCTGACCTTTCCAAAAAGATCTATCAGTTCATCCGGATTCTCATTCCATTCTTCTATCACAATGGGCTTCAATTTGAACCAGTTCTCCAATATATCCTCAACTGTGAGCCCCTCTGCCACCTTTCAGAAGAACTATGATATCAGTCAAATAGCATCATCATAGATAACAAAGTTCCTTAGAATCTTACTATATGATCTCCACTTATCAATACATGATAAAAATCAAAGCCAAAAGGTTTGCACCAGAAGAAAAAAATTAATCAAAACTGTGAACTTAAACCCACCGAAGACTTCCTGATGGAAGGAACTCTAGTCTCAAGCAACAATCTCACAAGTAAAAGAGTTTCATACCCAGTTTCCACCACTGGTCTCACCTGACATGAAAAAGCTATAAGTCCATCTTTTACATTTCACGGGTAGAAAGAAAAGTGATCAAACTCAAATGTTATATTACATCAGTTGTCTTGAAATTCCAACTTTGCTAGTATTTATATGGCATACATTGCATTAGTAGTATTAGTATTTAGTACTAAGGTCTTTGTCATTCCAATAAATACTGGTTGGAGTTGGAGGCATGGCTTCTCACTTCAAGATCCTAAAGGTTGTCATTGGTGCAAGACAAAGTTCATAACCAAAAAAGAAAGTTCATTTTTGTGCTACTGAAATGTTTGATGAAGTAAATATAATCTTTACCTCAATCTTTTTGACAATGAGTAAATTCTACTGCTTCACGTTTATTACTAGTCCTTAAAGTGCTATCTTATGATATTCCAACCACAATATTAATAGTTCAAAATGGTGAATGATGCTATCATCAACTAGGTCTGAGGAGAGTAAATGTACGCGATATTTCTCTTGCCAATGGAGATGCTATTTGCAAAATTTGAACTCATGATTTCCAAGTAACAAGACAAACAATGTTATCCGCGTTAGCCTCACAATATGCATGGTTTACCTCTAGTAAATTAAAGCTTGTTTCTTGTTTCCTTATGCACTAGTGACTAGTTAGTGCCAATTAAGTTGCTAACCTAGCAACATAGATAAAGTGTAAAGTAGAGTAGTTTAACAAATAACAAGACAAATTAAAAACAAGGGTAGGCATAAATGATATACTGTAATCATTTGGTCAACAATCCAATCTTGAGTGGTTGAATCCACACCATGAAACAAGGGAGGCCATCTCACTTTTGCAGCCTATAAATCATGAAAGTAAGTAATCACAGACTCAAAAGTGGTATCACAAATATAGAGAAAGAATGGATTGGATGAACCTTGAGAGCAGAGATAGCTGTCTCCCCACAAGTATCACACAGAACTCCATCAAAGTCAAGGGCATAGAGATGACCCATTTGCATTCTCTCTCTTCCTTACAAACTTGTTTCAAAGATATACTCAACTACCATTACCCGCCATCCAACCAGGATTGAAGTCTTTGCTCAAACTACCACTCAAATCCACACACGTGCCACTGCACCACTTTTTCTTCTTCCTATTTTTATTTATCTATTCAATATTCATAATTCATCATATATCAATCCACTACATCCTCATCATTGGTTTATAAATGAGATATATTGCATAGAAAGATTTAGGAGGAGAAATATCATTTATTATATTAGAAAGCTATCAACCACAACACAAATACTTAAATATCCTTTAAGTTACGGATATTTCATCTATTCGTATTCATAAAGTATCTAAATTAATTTTTTAAATAAATGAATTATAAATTCGATAATTTCTGTACACTCTTCAAGCGCTTCTTCAGTATCCCTTCAAACATTCCAAACTATCATAAAAAGAATCTTAACTGGGGTAAAAAAAGAGATAAAAGCATAATATAATTAATCAACTAGAAGAGAGAAATATAAAATATTAATATGATATATATTTGCATAATGATGATCAATGATTAACTAGGATTTATAATATTTTTATTTATGGATAATAAACAACCATTCTTAATTTTCATGATAGTTATCCTATCTCATTCATATATGCATCGCATGGGTGCTTCATAGTTGGAAAGTACATTGTCTCCTAAGGTACCTGCTTACCAACAAATAGGAGTATAAAAATACAGCTTTGGTATCACAAGCAAGTATTAGTATAGAAAGTAATTTATCATTTCCATTCATAATTGGTTAAACTGTAGTCTTTCAACTAAGTTACAATTTCTCAACTCTGGGTTGTTTGTTATGTGACACAAACAATTCGAATGTACTTATATAATGATAAATATAGTTGGGGTTGAACTTCACACTCACTCTCAATAACCACTTTGATTCTTTATTTAATACCAATCATACAACCAATGTCTAATTGTTAATGTCCATATAAACACCTCAATATGACTAATTGCTAATGTCTTAATTAATTAGTCATTTATGCAGGAAAAATTAATGTCTAGTGATTTTAATGCATAAGAATAAGAACAATGAGTTACAAACTTATGCCCCTATGTCTAATGAATCATGCATGTAAATTGAGAAAAATGTAACATCTCAATTGTACTAGCCGCCAATATTTTGGTCGATGCTAGCACTTTATCATAAGTCTATGTCTAGTAAAAAATATAATGATAAAATTTAGATATATGAACTTTCAACCATGCCTCCATATCTAATATTTTGGTCGATGCTAGCACTTTATCAAAAGTAAGTGTATGTCTAGTAAAAAAATATAATGATAAAATTTAGATATATGAACCTTCAACCATGTCTCTATATCTAATAACACATATTATGCGGTTTGAGAGTTATAAAATCACAATATTAGTTCTATGTCTAGATATTAAAAAGTGATATGCATGCAATGACAATTTGAGCAAGTCTATATCTAGCAAATATAAAAACTGTTGAGAATTATAAGTTCAAAATAATGTAGAAATATTTAAACAATTACTCTAAGTTTATGCAAAAGTTGATCAATACTAAAGCATGCATTAAGAAAATATAAGACTCAAAATGGAAAATGAACTTCATGGAATATTATTGAATCAAAGAGATGGTTACATTGAGTTTGCGCTACATTCAACCCCAACTAAAATGTACGTATTTAGCTACTCATATCTATACAATGTAAGAATGATAGGGATAATACACTCATGGGGTGGTAGAACCACACATAATTGAGTAATGAATAGCACCTATGAAACTTACACTTAGTTTCAATGAACTAAGTGAGCTAAACTCTATAAAATAAAGCTACAATGAGTACAGTTTGAATAATTAAGTAAGTGTACAAATGAAATGATTCCAAAGCCTATAAATACTATGTTGATGTTGGCTTATGCGCTTAGCGCATCGTTACTACGTTGAGCGTGTAATTCAGCTATCCAAATGTGATTCTTGGACGCATTAGGTTGCGCTGAGTGTGAGTGTTGCGTTGAGCGCACCACTCACTGTGTTGAGTGTGTAGGTTGTGCTGACTGTATTCCAAAGTGTAAGTAATTGTTGAATTCCTCAAATTTAGACGCTCAAGGCAAGATGTGCGTTGAGCGTGACTTTTCTTGCGATGGGCGTGAATTTGGCGTTGAGCGCAAGTATATGTTAAAATTGCTTAGCGCCTATCTAGTGCTGACCATGGTCGACCTTGGTTCAAGAACTTGGAATTTCTTACTCTTTTGTTAGATTCAGGCCTGCAAAATCACTTCGGGGAAATACTCAACCAATAAAATAATTTTTTAATCATATATATGAATATTTTTTCCAATAATTTGGGTTGATTAGTGGTAAAGTGCCATCAAATTATGTATTAATTATAGACTAATTTGGCAATTAACAGTAGCCCTTCTTTCACATCTTTCAAATGTATTCATAGAAATCTAACTGTGATTGTATACGAAATATAATTGGTATTTAATGTTCAGGTTGCCCTTTGCTAAAATATTATCTTCGATACCAATTAGAGTTTATTCACGTCCGTACATGTTTGATTTTCGTTACATAAAGTTTTGGAATGAAATTCGTAGATGAAAGATTTTCCATTGGAAAATTATATTTATCATTTTGTGAATGTTCTTCACTGGGACAATGGATAAAAAATATTATCTAGATATGTGAATCGGGTGGTTGTGTGTTTTTTAATTATACTGAGAAACTATACATTTTTTTTAGAACAATAAGAAAAGGAAAGAGATGAGGCATGAGCACAACAAAATTAAGATTATAAAAAATGGGAGAGGGAAAAGATTTAAAAGAACAACATACAGAAATGATAAAAGTAATTTAATCCAAACCTCATTGTGTTTGATTTGTTATAATGGCAACACCTTAGAGTTTATGTTCAATTAAAAATTATTACTTAATTAAAATAAAAAAAATTAAAAACACAAATTAATATTTTTATATTATTTAGAGTATGTTAATTGACTAAGATATATGGACATAATAATTTTAGGATCCCATTCCAAAAATAACATGAGAGATATTTAAATTGATTTTTTGATAGTAGAAGTTTATAGAAATTTGGGAATTAAAAAAAATGAAGAAATTTTCATTAGTGGAAGTTTAAATTATTTTAGTATGTTAGTTTGTATATTTTCCTAGCATCAAAAGTTAGTTAGAGTTAATTAGAATTTGGAAGCTATAAATAATACTTAGCATTTCAAAGATATGTAATGATGGTTGTTGTAATTGATATTCAATACAACTTAGTTCATTCGTTTGATAATTCACATTTCTCTCAAACATATTTTCTTTTCATTTTTCCTCTATTTTATATAGTACTTAATGTGCATATTGTTTTTCTTTTATTGGCTGCTTGATGCATTGTGTATGCATAGGAGAGTATTTCTTGTGCCTTGGTTTAACATAACATACATCCTTTCACAGTCATCATTGAAGGAGGCTTGTTTGATAGTTGTCTGTTTTGGTTATTGGTTGTTTTTGGTGATTGTTCTTATGCTTTATTAATATCAAAGGATGCGAGTTTTGGTGATAACCCTGCTGAGTTTATTGAAAGCTTGGTTTGTAAAAAGCTTCTGTTTAAGGTTGTTATGAATTCTTCTATGGCTTCTACTTTTGGGGACCCATACATTAAATTAAAGCGTGTGTGACTATACGTGTGAACTGTTATATATCAATGCTCTGCTAAAATATACCACTTATGTGCATAAAAAACGTTGGTGGTAATTTTATAGTTCTATATTTGTGTTAATGCATGGTAATTAACATGAAATAGAAAGAGTGTTTCGCACCCGTGATTTCACGTGTACTACACTAAACTGGGTATGACGAGGAGAGACTTTGATGTGTGAGAAAGTTTGATAATGTAGTTAATCTTAACTATTATAGAACATCATAGGTCTTTTTGCAAATTGAGTTTTAAAGGGAAATTTCAAATTCATCTAGTAGGTATACTAATGGCTCAATATCATTTCTCTTCCCTTTTTTACCCTAAAAAATTAACTCACAAATTGACACAATAGTTTTCTGATGTTTTGGATTTCAGGCCCTTAAGAGCACCCATATTGGCTCAACCCATAGTTGGGTCCTTAACTCTTCAGAAGTCCTTTTTCTGTTTCGTGGGGTATAAGTTGCACAATGTTCATGCCTCAATAAGAACGTTCACTTACATTGTTTTTAGGGTCCATTTGTGAATTGAGTTTTGGAGAATAAAGAAGGGAAATAGAATACTTGATAGTTATCTTACAAGTGTATTTTATGGCTCCCAAATCTTTAATTCTCTTCCTTCTCCTCCAAAATCACCCTTGAAGACAGAAAGTAAAATAAGTAAACTAGAAGAATGTGAGGGTAGATTGTGATATCTATGATTTTTTTAGAGTGACAGGAATTAATAAAGTGTTACTTGAGTTGTTTAAATTACTAAGAAGTGTTAATATAAAAACTGCCGTGGGATCTATTTAAGCAACTTTAAAGAATTATAGGGATGTGAATGCTATAATGCAATTTCGTTTAATTTATAGCTGATTGTTAAGGATGATATTCTGAAAAATGAATCACCATTCAAATTCACTGCTCTTTAGGTGAGTTCATCTGTCTTGGATGGAATATGAATATAAATATAAATAGATAGCAATCAACAATGCAAAGTAACTATTAATTTGTAAACTTCAACCAAAATTTGGTACAAACTTTTTATTTTTTTTTCCTTTTCTTCTGGATAAACAAGAAGGGCCTAAGATATGCATTGACAAGGACTCAACATATCTGCTGACAAGGATGGTGCTAACTAAGATCATGATAACTACGAATTTAATATTATTAAGATGGAGTGGTTGCAAATTTGCAATTTGGAAGTGATATATATTTATAGATATTTTTGTTTTGAATGTTTGCTTATAAAAAAAGATGGAGTGGTTAATCAATAAGACTTGATATAATTGAGGAGTTCCTTAAATATGATATCAATATTTAATTCTGCTATATAGAGAGAAAAAATGTTTTATTATAGGTGAAGGCTGGACCTATTTTAATAATCTCTTCAACTAAAAAAATATTTTAAGTCTTTAGCCATTGGAAAAATAAACACCATTGATGCAATAGAAAAAGAGAGGAGTGTTTGTAAACAATTATGTAGTGAAGAAAATGCCAAACAAATTAGCATGTTGTGGTTGTTGCTTCTTCTAAAATAAAGCATAGTGTGACAATAATTGATTCGCCATATAATACACAAATGTAAGTTTTAACAAAAGGGCACCACGATACATATATCGATTATGAACCAACCCAAGGATGGCAATATGTACCCGGTTCTCTGAGTACCCACAACAAAATACTTGCAACGGGTCGAGTCTAGGTTTATGTTTTTGGACCTATAAATAATTAAATTCAAGATTTTAAGACCCGTTATTGGATGAGTCAGGGTTTAGGCAATAAGGTACCCAGACTCATAGGTACCCGGACCCATTATTTCTTTATATATATATATATAGATGAGATCCACTTACTCCAAGAGTAAGCATAAATAACTTACTCACATCTTAGCCATCAATTCTAGGGAAATACAATGATTTAAATTAATAAGTAGATATATACCATCAGATTTCTCTAGAATTGATGACTAGGATATGGAATATATGAATTCCTATATATATATATTGTTAATCTATAATGTTATATTATTAATTCGTAAATATAATTGATATATTGTTAATAAGTGATGTTACATTGTTAAGTAGTGATGTGATGTTATGTTGTTATTTGATATGTGTAATATAATATTATTTTGATTGAATAATTCTTATTAAATCAATTTTACGTCACAATGTTGAAATATTTAATTTAAAATGTATTTAAATTATTTTTTATAATTTTTTATTTTGTTGATTACCTAAATAATATATAAAATTGTAATAAACAAATACACAATTTCATAAATTATTGGAAATTATTTTTAATGTTTTTTAATTTGTAAACCTGTAGATTCGTTGGGTACCCAAGGGTATACGCATGAGTTTGGGGCGGACTGGTCCAAAAATGAAGCAATGAGGAGGGTCTACTACCCTGACCCAACCAAACTCATTACTATCCCTAAACCCAAACTACCAATAAGATATTTTATTTCAATAATTCTAAAATAAATAAGATTATTATGCCCACGTTTTAAAGCATTTTTAAAGACTTGTCTAACAAATAATTTATAGGCCAACATAATGCCAATTGTCAATAATGCAAAATGATTTATTAATATTACGAATTTAGGCATTGTGGGCAGAATAGTTTCATAGTAACCTGTTGATTACAAAAAAACACCAATTATTTTCTTCAAAAGGAATTAGGATATTTCACCTATATTAATTGTGGGACATTGTAGGAACTAGAAAATGATATATTTTAATGGGTGGTATTCCCAAGTTCATGATTTTACTTCCTTTATGTATGATAGTGATATGGATACGTAAAATGTTAATAGTATGAGGTATTGTTTGGTATAATGCTCCTAATAAAGAATTCAATATTCACCCACTGTAAATATTATCATTCTATTATTAATGAATTAAATTTGTATAACAAATATTTATACAGTGCTCATACATTTTATTTAAAGTAATATTTTAAATGTTTTTTTGGTGAAATCAATTGTTACTCACTGAAGTTAAAATTCTAATACCCAAAAGGGCCGTTAGTAAAGAAGAAAGTAAGAAATGCATTGATTTCAAATTATGTTATATTATAATTATAACTGTAATTACAATTAAAATAATACAAAATCAGCCAAAAGAAGAAGATTAAAAAGGCACTAAAAACATGTGCATATGCTAGTTGTTGAATATCTAGATATAAATAATCAAGTTTAACATACGTTGACAAGTTAAACCTTTTGTCTATCTAAATTGCTGCATAACTATATTTTTATGTTGCTTCGAAGAAGATTCTGCTGCAAAATAAAACGTTTGATATTATTATTATTATTATTATGTATGCTAATTATCTCTGCAATAATATTTATGCTCTGTTCAATTATTAAGTAGCTAACTTAGTGTGCTTTGTTCAATTATGGCTGAGCTGGCAATGATTTTGACATTTTATACGCCACATAATTTCATGTCACATGCTTTTATAATTAACAAATCCAAACGCATTCTTCAAATTTAATGCATTTCTTATCGTGCATTTGTTGACGTAAATACAACATTTAATAGGAACATCAAGTGAGAATTAATATCTAAAGATTTTGGTGAGAGATGCAAATAAAGCAATAAACTCACATGGATGATTTCTATATTTTTAAGATGACACTTTGGTGGGGAAAATATATACGAAAGAAATGTCAATTTAAGATAGTATACTGATGTTGAAATGATTGGATTATAAAATTAATACTCTTGAATTGGCATGCCAATTTTTCAGCACATGTTCAATTAAGAGATGTGTGGATCAAAAGATTTGGACCACTTTTTGTCATTTATTCAACCATGTGGGTGAGATTGAGGTACTAAATTAAAAGTGTAATATGAATGCACTATTAATATAGAATCAATAAAATACCAAAGCAGCCTAGTTTTTGTAATATTATATATGTTCTCATTGTATTTTTTGATCACCAATATAGTTTATTAAAAAAACAAGAGAGAATTAGGAGAACAAATAGTACCTATATTTACTTAGTTAAAAATATTAACATCTAATGATATAATGTTGTTTTAGTTTTTGTACAATTTCATCTTACCATTACATCTGGTTAGTTAAAAAAATTTATTTAAATTAAAATTGCAATTATTAAATACTTTTCTGACCAATCATATCTCCTGACATATGGAGTAACATAAAAGAGTGGAACAACATATGTATACACCTTCGAAGGGTGTATAACTCACTTTACAAAAGAGAAATTGAAGTTAAGAAAGCCTGCTACAAATAAATTCTAGGCATATAGAAAAATTAAGTTCATAGTCTTATCAATAAGGAACCTAAAGTTTTCGAAAATGATTATATTCTTAACAAACCATAAAAGACAGTATATTTAATATGACTTATTCTTGTTCTTCATCCAAGATAAGAAAGAATGAGAAGAGAAATGGGAATTGGGGGATAAATTTTGTCAAACCATATCAGTAGGGGATGAAAAATACATTTAAGCCAAAATTAAATTAGTAGATTTTACAATCAACCGAGAAAAAAATGTTAAAATAAAGTTATTATGATAATTTAATCAATTATGTTGCTTCCCAAATCACATAAAATATGCAAATAAAACGTTAATCAATTAGTTTAAGATCTTATTAAATTCATAGAAAACTAAAAGGTAAATAATTCAATTTCTGGGACCGATGGTAGTTGGGAGATATGATTACGCAGTCCAAAAAAATTAGTTTCTTAAAAATAAGATAATAGAATACTTTCCATAATATAAAAAAATCACGTAAGATATAAAATTCAAATACTGTTGCTTCCCAATTAATTTGCATGAAATGATGGTATATGTTTAGCGGGATACATCTACTGTCTGACAAGTTGTACCACTGCATGTGTCATCAATTGTTACTGATTAGGAAAATAATTAATAATTAATTTTTTAACTTCAATATATTTTTTTAACCATGAGAGGCTAATGGTACATACAGTAACACAACTTATAGGACAACATATATGCTCTCGTATTTGGCCCCCAAATTCCAGCGGAGAATGCTTATCAAATTTCATTAATTATCCATAAAATTGAATTTGTGAGAAGTTGACAAAGTTCATAATTGAAATCGACCACGAATGAGGATCTGAAATCTAGAACTACCAATGAGTTTTTTTTGTTATTAGTACTATTGTGTACAGGTGCCTGTCAGCGAATATTGTGCGATACTATATATTCAATTTTTATATATTTTATTTTTTGAATTAAAATGTATTTTTGTGTTCGATGTACTTTATATTATATTTTTTTTGTGTTTACGATAATGTTTAATTAATGTGAGATATGTGGTTAATTAATGTATTGGTGGTAGTTGCTTATGATTATATAGTTTTTTTTGTAAAAATTAAATAATGTTAAGGGCAATATAAGAAATGAAAATTACACAATGAGAGAAGTTATTTCAAGTTTTGGTTTTACATATAGTATAGATATTGGAACAATAGAGAGTTACAAGTGGAATATTATCTTGAATCAAAACATTAAAATAATAGTTTTATAAGTCTTTCTACTTATAAATTGTTTTATTTAACCTCTCATATTTAATATGTGATTTACAATTTAATAAATCCAACAATTAATTATGGAGGATGAGGTTCCTTTAGGGATGACAACAGGTGCGGGTAGTACTTTTCCATGTCCAAATTCACAATATTCATGGGTACCCGTGCGGGTTGCGGGTACCCAACATGTTTGTAATTTTAATTATATATTTATATAATTTTTAATAATCAATATGTAAAAATAATTGTTACATAAATAATATGATAAATTTATGAGTATAGTCAAATATGTGTAATTTATTATGAAATAATAATAAAGTATATGATATATAATCTTAAAATAATAATAAATGTATATAAATATTTAACTAAAAAATAAATATATAAATTTGCGGGTACACGCGGGACGGGTATCACAAAACCCGATTCCTTCCATAAACTATTATTACGGGTATTTCCATAGATACCCACGGGTCGGATTTTTTTGTTATCCTTAAGTACCTTAGACCCAATGCATTTAGAACCTAGCAAATGGTACCTCTCTGCCTAAAAAAGCTAGTATAGCAATTAGACCAAAACCATTCCGTCATTTGCAATGCTAGATGAATAGAACAAAACCTCACCACTAACCCAATCGAGTACATATTACACGATTTATTCTACTAAGTACAGAATTCACTCTTTTTCGGCCATTTTCTAGGATTGCAAGAACTTGCAATAGTTAAATACAACAGCAAAATTATTTAAAACGATAACAACTTTTATATGAAAGGTAATCTGTTTAATTTATTCAATTAGTAGCTAATCTTAATTCTCTTGAACTTTGGAAAGCCTTCTAGAGATTTAATTTCATTTTTTCTATTACGACCATGTCCCAACAAAACTTATCCGAAAAGGTTGATTTAATTTATAGAAGTTTAATTATGGGTACTGTGTCGTCATTTTTTGGCCGAATACTATGATTGAATAAGAAAACAATATAAACAAATATGTTGAAGTTCAAAAAATGAAAAAAATAATATTTAAATAAAATAATTTACTTGTAATATAGAATTCGAATTTTCCCCATTTAATTCCTCGTGCAAATCGAATTAAAACCAAATCGTCTTCTTTTATTGAGTTACATTCCTAAAATTCCCCATAAATCTCGATCAGACCATTACATCCTTAATAACATTGGTGCATCAGGTGGGGAGGAGGAGGGCATGCATGTAAAAGCACCCCACGACAATTATCCGTTTTGCTATACTTCCCGATTATAACCCTCACCATAAAATACCAAAGAAAAATAGCAATTGGTTTTCCAATTTTCAACTCAATATATCTGGAACATACATCTACTATCCCCATGTCATACTCACATTTTAAAGATATTAATTTAGTAGTTTGAGAGGAATATTCACAAATTCAAAAGAGATTAGTATCTTGTCAAACTTAATGATATCATAAAAAAATCATATCACTCACCAAGGAAAATGATAAAAAAAACTGACTTAACATAATTGTATTAATATGAATTAAAATTGAGGAAAACAAATAAATCTCTTTCATGTATCTCATCCTTAGCTGTGTCCTAAAGAGTGGGCCATGCACGTGTTTAACCCCTTATCACTACCACCCCCACCCCTTTATAACCCAACCTTCCCTCCCACCTTCCCCCATCACCCTAACCCCAATCTCTCTCTCTCTCTCTCTCCTTTTCTTTTTTCATTGAGACATTCATCAAACACTTTCCAAAAATGGCCAAACTGGGAATGCTAACAAAGCTTAAGTCAGCCATCAAAAGGTGGCCATCTTTAACCAAGCTCAGCCGCAACAACAGCTGTGTCTCCGCCGCCAGCACTGACTCCGATAAAGGCGCCACCACCACCTCCTCCTCCAATGAAGAACAACAACATGGACTCCACACCGTCTATGTTGGCAAGTCTAGGCGGCAGTATCTCGTAAACTCCGACATCATAGACCACCCTGTGTTTCAGGAGCTAGTGGACAAGTCTTGTTCTGATTCTGATGGCGTAGTTGTTTCTTGTGAAGTGGTATTGTTTGAGCACTTGCTGTGGATGCTTGAGAGCAATGAGACTCAGATGGGTTCCATGGATGAACTTGTTGAGTTCTACAATTGTGCATGCTAAGAGAGAAGAAATAGTAATTAACTAACCTCTATTAATTGTTTTTTTGTACTACCAAATTATCTATTCCCCTTATGGGTAAGGTCCCTTTCGGATTTATGACTGTCTCTTCTAATAAGTGCTACTTCTAGGAAATGAATCTTGAAGAACAAACCCTTGACCTTTTGGTTCCAGATATCTAACGAAACTTTTCATTATTAGACCAACGTCTCGTTCCTATTAATCATTTTTTAGTTCATTAGGATTGATTAATTGTTATATATATTCTATTATTAAAGTGGAGATTATATAATTATAGATAGGTTTTTGATACCCAAAAGAAGAAAAAAAATTTACTGAGTTGTGCTACCTGGTTTGCTTGAGGGAAAAGTGAGGATGTTATATTTGTTTAGCAAGTTTCTTTCTGCAGATGATGACGCATGATCGATGTTCATGTTGATTAAGAAATTGTAATTATGTTACTTATTATAATGTCACATTTGTGAGCAATTAATCAAGTTTATGTTAATTCACCCATTGAGGGGAAATGCAACTTTATTGTCGTTCCATGATAAATAATTTTAACTCCCTCCTTTTCACGTACATTTCTACTAAACAGTGCAATAAAATGATGGATATAGTATGAGTACTCTATTTGTTTTGGTGGCATTGATGTATACAAGTGGAGAAATGATGGATACTACTATAATGTATTTAAGTATCCTCCTAATTATTTTATTTATTTGTATACAAGTCTGGAAAAGTCTCACCTTATGTAAAAACAAATTAGTTGAATAACATATAATTAGATGAACTCAAACTTAATATCTTAAAGTTTTAAGCTTTAAGATATATAAGTCAAATCTACTTATATGTTTTTCACTTATGATCCGTGGCGGATCTTGGTCAAAATTTTAAGAGGGACAATAATATTTAATTATAATTTATAATTAAAATTAATTGAATAACGAAAATATAAAGAAACATAGGATGAGATCAGAGATAAAATTTTCAACTATTTCTTTTTCAATATAATTCATTAGGTTGTTAGCAAGAAATTAATCTTCTATGTTACTATGTAATTTTGTTTAGTTGATTTTATTGCCGAAAATGATATTTATATAGTAGTTGAACCACAATAGATAAAATAAGATGAATTACTTGATAACGCAAGATATGACTAACAACATATGGTAGAAAATTATATATATATATATATATGTATATTATTAATACATACAATAATTTCTTTCGGTAAGTGTAAAATTATTATGAACTTAAATGAAGTCATATTATTTAAGCAACATTAACATTTAAACGTGTAAGAGAATTTGATCTATTATGTTAATTTTTAAAAGAACCACACAAGTTGCATTATATTTATTTATCATACTATAAATTACAGAAATATGTGAGTTCCAATTAGTATATTCTTAAAGACATCATTGTTGTGTAGGCAAAGGGAGTACATCTGCTCCAAAAAGTATGTAATACTTTATGAGTCACATTTTATAATTTAGAAATTTAAAAATTACGTATTTTTTCTGACCAAACACAACAAGTGACATATAGAGTGACACACTTTATAAAATAATAGATGTATTCATGAAGAAAAAAGGAAAAACAAAACATTTAATAAAATTTAAAAAAAAATCTAGAGGGCAGCTGCCCCCACTTGTGCCTTCCAAGGTGATTGAAGATCTTCCTATGGTATGTTAGTATTTTTCTTTTCGTTTAAAAGTTACTCCATTAAAATATGTTGATCATTGTACAATTGTATTCTTTGGTTTACATGGCACTTATAAATTACTTTGGTTATTTGTGCTACTTGTTTGAGACAATAAATTTATACAATTATACATAGCCAACATCTAAAAGTGTTTAAGCTAACAGAGTTAACTTTTTTTAAGGTCTCTAACAGAATTAACCTATTGTTGACAACATTTGAACTTTTCTGTTTTCTTCTTCTAAAAGATAGTCAATAATTTTATCATTTAACCAACCACTTTTTACTGAAAAGTGACCCAAACAACAGAAAGTAAGATATATAGATGACAAACAAATATTAAAATATAAATAATCTTTCAAACTAAGCAATCATAATAAAGAATTGGAAAAAATAACAAGTAGCCTATCGGGATGCATATATTATTCCACACTTGAACTAAATTTGTTATCTTCCATTTTATGTCACTTCACTTCACGTGTCTATAAGTGTACAGATTGAACTAAAATAAATAAATTTCACTAAATTATAATTTCTTAACCAAATCTCATGAAATAAAAAAAGCATAGACATGTGATATTCTGCCATCAACACTAGTCATATTAGCTATAGTGGATACAAAGTAAGATAGAAAAGTGGCATTTAACTTTTTTTAATATTACATGCATGAGGTTTTCATTGTAGATATAGTAGAAGATATTGAACTATATAGTGATGATTGCTAAGCTCAACCATTAACTGATGTCCCAAGATCTGATACATCTAATTGGATCGATCAAATTCAAAATTAAAGAGTAACATGTTTGACTTCACTTTTTGTCATCAAAGATATTTGACCCCAATTAATTAAGAATATATATATATATATATGATTTAGGAATGGTTTGTAAGTCTTGGACATAGAGAAATGTTTTGTTAAATATATACTTAGGATTTAGGAACATGGGATTTAGCAATAAGTGATTAAATTGAGCTAATACTCGGAAGCATAAGTGTTTTTGATGCAACAGTACTAGCGGAGATCTCTATGGCGAAATTACAGGATCTTGCTAAGTTTTAAGAAACTGGGATAAGATTTGTTGCTGAATTGGATGATATTGCGGTTTCGTTGAGATTAAAAGAATGAGAAACCCCTGCTTCGTTGTAGTTAAGTTAAGGTTAAATACATGCTAAAAGGAAAGTGAAAACTGACCCACTGTATTATATTTTTTGGTATAATCAAAATATCTCATCTTATAGATAAAAAATCAATTTTAAGATGATAAAAAATTAATATCTTTTAAAATGTGTAATTACACTTTCAATAAGTATCGCTTTCAGAAGTTGAATCTTTCACCTTTTTAATCTACTTAGGAATCTAACAGAATTGTAAACCATCGTCTTGTTGGTGTCCAATATATTATATAAGACCAAGTACCAAAATTCAATTTTTGGGAGTACCTATGGCAAAAAGTGATAGCCAAAGTATTAATTAAGGGAGAGTATGACAAAATATGTAACGTGTTTTTGTTTTGTTGTGGGATTAAAAAAAGGGGAGAGATCGACTTATTCCAAGAGCAAGTAAAAAATTTACTATAAGAGTAAGTCTTTTAAACTTACTTTTCATCTTATTTATCAATTATATGAACATCTAATAATTTAGAATTAATAATTCAAATCATTGGATTTTCCTAAAATTAATAGTCACGATGAAGAGTTCAAAAACTTACTCTTTTTAAGTGGATCCTTCCTCTTAAAAAAATAACCAACTTTGAGGTAAATAACTATTTTTTACTCTCTTTGTGTATAAGTGCATATAAATCGTTGAGATTTTTGGTTGGTTTTATGTGAACAAAGCCAAAGCCATTGAACTTTAAGGATTCACAACTGTAAATATAGGCAATCTAGCTAGCCTGTCTTACATGCCTTCATGGACAGTTTAGTTCAGTACGTGGGTCCTGTTTTCTTGGTTGCATGGACCATATTCCATATATTACTAGGGGCCTTCGCCCACAGTTTTATTGTGGGTAGGATGAGAATGCATGAATTTGGAGTAAGACTAGGAGAGCAAAGTACTCTAAAAAATCCATAAAAAAAATAAGATGTAATGTCATTTGTGTCTTTTTTATTTATGATGAAATTGTATTTTTACCTTTAAAAATAAAAGAAAAAGAGAAGTTTTCTCTTCTACTAAGAGAGATGATCTTGTTTTATCTCTCATAATCTTATTATTACACCATCATTGACTCCGTCCGTTTCTATTTCTTATTACACTCTCAGTAATTCAAATTCAACCAGGTTAGTTAGAAAGTTGACTCCATTTTGCATAAAAAATTCATAATATTAATTAATATTGTTTAATAATTATATTCTAAATTAAGCAAGCAATAAGGAAGATTTCAATAAAACAAAATTTTAAAATAAATTAAAAATCTCATACCAGCAAGATGTTAGTTTGGTAGTATAAGACTCTGTTAGATATTTAGAATGACCAAAATGTCTAGAGTTTGATTCCTGAGAACGACAGTTATTGGGAGACCACACACTTCGAAATAGACTAATTCCTTACCCAAAAGATTGATATTTTTTTAATTAAGCAACTAAGGTTTGGTTACACCTCAGAAATAATAAACATAATTACAACAATTATAAACATAATGATAAATAAGTGGAAACATCATATTTTAATGCATCATTTTGGAATTTTTAAGAGTGATTAACTCAATCGAGTAGAACCAATTCAACGACCGAGGGTCGAGCGGCTTACACCTGTCAAGTGTTTGGTTCCTAGTTAGACCAACTAGTTTGAGTCCCAGTTTAATAACCCTAATCTCTATTTTCTCATGTAAGGACAGCAACAAGGTGAGTTTAATGGGCGATAATACTCTAACTCTTTTTATTTTCTTCTCCAACTTTATTTTTCTTTCTGGTCTCCATTTTAAATGGGGATCAGTTATCTCATATTTTGTGTCCCAGTTCAATGAAAAATTATCATATATTTAAAAAAAATATAAAATAACATTTTTATATTATTTGATGAGATATAATTAATTTGAGACATGAAATTTGTTGGAATAGAAAATCCTGATTCTTCCATTTTGAGCTTTGGTGAGAAATTCCTTCTCATGTACATCGTAGCGTGTGCACATGGACTCGCATCTTTTTAATATGTAAAATAAAAATAGTTAAAATATATAAAAAAAAAAATAGAGAGCAACAATATCATAATGACACACACGTACGTTATAAGTTTAAAGGATTTATTCCAGAAGCACTTAACCTGAAGTACAGAATTCCGGTTGAAATGTTATATCAAGTCTCATATTACTTAGGATTGGAATAGGTGTGAGAAAGTAAAACTATATATTAACTCAAATTTTTATTTCAACCTGTAAAGCAGTAATTACAAGCACCAATTAGAAATATTATATGTACCTAAGGCCCATAGAGTGTTATGTTATAGTTTGTAATATTTATTCTCTAATAATATAAATTAGTAGTTATTCAACACTTCCAAAAACATAAATATAAATTGTCAGAACCTCATTAACAAATTTCTCATCTTCTTTTCTACTATTTATTTCATTGTATATGACCAATGTTCCACAAGGATTGATTCTACTGTGTCAACAAAATTAAATATTGAGTATATTCTAGCGCTAAGTCTCAAATTGGATATGAATAAATGAATTATAAAATTTATAGGTATAAATGTTCATAAAAATATTGTCTTAAGGTATTAATTTAATATGTTGTGTGTGACTTATTAGTTTTCATTTTTCTAAGACTCCCCAATCACTCTTCCAACAATTTATACATTGCGTATCTTTTCTACACAGAATGTTAATTACCAAAATAGTTAAAAATTGTGGGCTTGATTGAAGAATATTGATAAGATCGATTTGGTAAGAGATTTGTGCTTACTACTGGTTGTGGATGAGGTGGCAAGCTATTCGATTAGATCTAAGTGGCGGCATCAACTTTAGTTGAGTCATATTCATCATTATTGAACATTATTGATTAGTAGACATATAATTGATTAGTATTGGTTAATTTAAAATGAACATACATAGGAGGGATTTGTTTACATGACCTGTTTAACTCATTTTTCATGCTTACATTCATTTTTAATACTTGACCTTTTTTCATTCAACGATGTAAACTATTATAATCATAATAACCACTAAAAAATATGAGTGTGAATGATTAAGTTACACTAATATAAATTTATATATGTTCATGTATATGTGTATCATGAGTCATGACTCATGAGTCTGAGTAACGTTATGTTTGTATGTTACTGAAGGAAAAGATGAAATGTATAGAAGAACATGTTGAAATAATACAAGTAGTTGTTATGCTTTTATGATAAAGATATGTTGTCTCAAATGATATCATAAAATGTCCAAAAATATATTTTATACCATCTCATGTCAACTAAAAAAGATAAATATTCAATTTTTTTCTATTTTCCCTTCATTTTTTCTTTAAGAAAAAATTGTATTAATTGAACAGAAGGAGTGTTCATCCAGTACAAGAGAAATCAGTAATGTGTATTTTTACAAACTAGTTTAATACAAGTTTTTAGATCAATGCACCAGTCAGTAAAACAAAGGAGTTGTAGCTGCATGAGAAAAAACCAAATCCAAGATCTAGTATAGATCTAGTCCATAAATTATATTTTTTTCTTTTCATTATCATTGATTTATAACATAGTTTAAAAACGTATCCTTCTCCATGTGCTTATTGGTAGAAACCAACATTATATGAGAAAATAGTGACTATGGCTTTCTTACTTTTCGTTGCACTTTCTTCAATAGCGGTTTGAGACTTTTTCCCTGATCTGGTCCTCTTCCTGAAAAACGATAAATTGATGAGTACATCTACTAGCAAAAGTTCATGTGCTCAATTACGCCTACATCAATTTGGTAGGATAGCACAAAGAACATTGTATGCTCTACTTCCCATGGAGAAATTAATGGTCTTAATCAACTTTTCATCCTAAATAATGTATTAATAATTTAGAATTAAATAAGTTTATTCCAAATATGATTTGATTGAAACCATCCATCATGAATGGATAGTTTTGTTTGTCAATGTTGTAACATGGTTTGTTAAAAATGATTAGTGAAAACTTTTGGGTGATAAATCTAAAAATCTTCTAACTTCCATATAAATATTATTTTGTGCCATTTAAAATTATTGTAAACTATGGTAACAACATCCACCTTATATAGCATTTATATATAGTCAAATTGTCAATTGGAATGGCCTTGATTTGTATAGTAAATAATATGTTAGATCTTCAAATTTGTATTCCCTGTTTTTTCCGAAAAGTTAATCTATACAACATCCAATTGAGTCATCTAAGACTAAGATATTTCATGAGATACTTTTCAAATGTCAGTGCCTCTCAAATGCTAATTTAATGGTTTCATTAACTATTGCATTCATGACAGTAGTTAAAGAACCCAAAAATTCAGTCTTCATTAGAAAACTCTAAAAAGTTAGCATCTTAATCCATTAAGTATATTATTTTCTAAAAAATACTTATTTTTTGTTCCATTACTATTGTCCTTACCATTGTCTTCGACAATACACAATAGTTGACAAATTCGTTTCTGTACGTATTGTATGATTAAGCTGAAATTGAATTGTTATTGTTCATTACATTTCAGCTTAATTGTATTTGCATCTTTCAAGTTTAATGGCTTTATTGACTCGGATTCATATGATACTATTGCAATGAAAATTAAAGGAGATGCATAGTACTCAACCTTACTAATTTTTTTCCTACTACTTGAAGGTATTTTTTCACTCATGGTCAAAGAACCAATCCATTTCGGATTATGTAACTATTTCTTTCAATAAGTATCCATCCAGGAATCAAGTCATCGACCCTTTTGGTCATATGAAGATCTAGTGGGACCATAGAAACCAGATTCGCTAGTTTGGCTAGAGAACCACGAATCGGTTCGTGAATACTGATTCACGGTGTTTTTGCGACCCAAAACACTCCGATTCGCGTATTGATACCCAGTTCCAAGCAAATCACCATTAAAGATGTAATTTTCCTCATCTCTGAGCTTCAAACCGTGACGAACCAAATACGAATGAGATGCCATAACAAAAAAATAGACAAATGGGAGAATAAAAAAGAGGAGTCGCCATAGAGAAAGACAAGTGAAGAAGAAAAAGAAGGAAGAAGAAGATAGAGGCAAGAAGAAGAAGGAGACTCAATAGATTAGGGTTTGAATGAAATTAAGTATGGATAGTGTTGAGTAATAGGGTATTAGACTTACTTAGATGACTCAAATACTTTAATGAACTCAATTTAAATAAAAGTATTTCTTTAAAAAATATTGAATTACTTTTTCTAAAAAATTAAATTGAGTCATTCATTAAGCAAAAATTCAAAATTCACTTAAATGAAAATAACCAAATTATTAAATCATATTAGATTATAAATGATCCAAATTAAATATAGAAATAAATCACATAAAATTAAAGTAAAATATTTTAAATATATTATTAATTAATAATCAACAATAATAATATAAGTATAAAGTGCATATTGAATATATTAACTAAATATATCTCTAATGCACTGATACTTTGACAAGGTAAATGTACCGCGTACTACGTATTCATATCTGTATTGAAGAGAATAGTGTATTATTTTACTATCAGTGCGGTACCTTACTATTTTTCACATTGCTCTTATAGCTTTCAATCTAGTTTTCTTTCATGCCTTAGCACTGCAATGATAAAAGGTCTAGATTGTGAATAGCAATATTATGTTTTTTCTTATTATTATACAAATCTCTGGAGTATTATCTGTTTAATAGAGATGATCACAGAATTTGGAAATTTTAAAGCTTTTAAGGGCATTATAGGATCCACATTTTCTGTTTAACATGTAATTTCTGTGTTACCTAACTACTTTAATTTGGTGATTTGTAATTTTGTATCATTGTTTTCATGAATTTGCTACTCATTAATGTCTATACTGTCAGTGAACCAGGTCTGGGCATTGGTCTTTGCTATTTGAAATTGAGTAGGAAACATATGATAGAATAACTCATTGCTAGGTTATATATTTTGTTGATTTTCTATGACTGAAAGTCTAGTAATTGGGTATCATTGTGGCCCATATATCAAACACTGAAATGTTGATACTTGCAGATTTTGCTGTCTTCTTTTCTGTCTGTCAATGCTAAGGGTGGTGTCACAGGTGCTAGAACTAGACCTGGTGATTTCAGTGTTGAACTTGATTGGATCTCAAGGCCTTGAGACGGAATAAACTTTAGGTTACACATAAAAATCAACATTTTATGTTCCGTAAGTATCTGTTTGTGAGTTGATTTTAGAAGGATAATAGAAAGAAGAAAAAAGTTTGGGAGCCATGAAATATACTTACATAGTTCTCAATTATTTCCTTTCTCTTTCTTCCCCTCGACAACTCACGAACAAACCCGACAGGAAAAATACATTCAGTAGTTATTCTTGTGTCCATGCTACAGTGGCTCCAATTATCGTTTTCTTATTCACATGTGAGCATCTGCAGATAGAAGAAGTCATTATTTTCATCATATTAATAGCAGAAGAATAAAAAAAGATTGATTGTAACCTTGAATTTAATTGGTTAAGACAGTCAATGAGGTTGTCATTTATCAACCAAGTGGTGTGAGCTTGATAAGAAAGGTGCATTGCCACTACTAACCATGTAATAGGGTCAAATGTCATTATAAATTAACTTGTTATTTACCCATGATTGCCTAAATTAAAGGTACCTGATTTTCAGCAATTGTAATCATCTCATGCTATAGTATAATTGCTAACTACTCTTTGCCAAAAATGGTTGTTGCCTTCAAAATCCATTTGTAACCTTTCTTTTCCTCTTTTAAACTTTAGAGAGGACTTTTGAATTTGATGACTTATACAGGCAATATATATTGTTGTCTTTCATTCATAAAATCAATTGATAAGTGTCAACCAAATCAATATGAATGGACTCTAATCGTGGCATAAATACATATGAAATTTTTTTTCCTCTCTTTTTCAATTACATGCTACTACCTAATTGAAGTATAATTAGGTAGTGGATGTCCTCAAAGAAGGGAAAAAATCTATATTTAAATTGTTTATGCATCCTTCGATAATATGGATGTTGTTCAGACAAAATATACTGAAAACTACAAGCAACTTGTGTGTTACTTGGTTGTTTACTTTTATTTACATTTTTATTGCTAAAGAACGTTCTCTGGGATAATAGTCCTTTTTTGTAGAGCAACGCATCAAAATTATAGCAATGGTGCAACCGTTGTACACATTCTTTAAGACGCATGTTAAGGAATATAGTCTAAACATAAAAGAAAAATATTGGAAAATATGATACTAAAATTTTCAAAGTCTTGAATACATACACCACTTATGATACAAACTTTCTACTTTGAATTTTTTAACAAATGTCCTTAGAGCATTCTTTACACTCTCTTAAACACTTAACATATATATGGTTATGGCTTTGTTGGTCAATTTTAGTCATCTAAATTCAGGAAAAACAAGTTGGGTGTTGTCACGACGAATCTCAAAATTTGGGGATTAACATTCCAAATTCAACTTTTGTCCCTTAATTAATTGCAGAGAAAAGACCAATAAGGCAGTGTTATTAATACAATATTATTCATCAAATCAATTAGGATACTGGTATAATAGTATAGTAATTCAACCAGTAGTTCACTAATTAAACTGCATACCGATGAAATTAGATATACATATATAATATATTAACATTAATGTTGAAAAATTAATAAAAATCAAAATTTCTTTTTATTTTCATTAAAAATTAATTTTAAATAAAAACCGGCCGATATGATCGATATGGTTCAATTGAAAATCGTTTAGTATGATCGATATGGTTCAATATGATTGCATAACTGGTATAATTATTGTACTATACCAGTATTGGGAAAGGTTTACCATTGAACCAGTCGGCACGAACCAATTTTTATAACACTATAATAAGGCGTTGGTCTAGTAATGAAAGGCCCCCCTAGATCCTTAAGGCTGAGGATTCAATTCCTATGAGCAATCTTTGTTGGGAGGGATAACCCCAAACCCCAACAAAAAAACGGAGAGAAAAGATATCCATAATGGATGCTGCATGAAATTGTTTTTTTTTGTTACCTTGCATTCATTGCATTTGCATGCTGAGTACGTGTACCGATGGGGTGCTCTTCTCCATAGGCCCAAATCCACAACTTTCAGTTATAAAGCCTTACCTCTTTACCCATATTTTTTCTTACACAATTTTCATTCAAACCTCTATTCTCATTTTTACTCACTCTCATTTTTCACTTCACTCAAATCCAAATACATTCAAACCTTACCCCAATTTATATGAAATTACGTTAGTTTTACAAACAAAAAAGTTGTCCTACAACAATTCATTACCTTACTCAAGTATTGAAGGTCATATATGTGTTTTTCAAGGAAAATAACACATATTTAACCTTAGTTAAGTATTTTTACATGAAACTTGGTAGATGCATGTGATTGGACCACATCTTTTTGTCATACAATATTGTGTTATTCTATATGTATGAGATATGATCTGGTCAAAAAATATTTAATAATTAAAATTTTAACTTAAATATTTTTTTTAACCAACCATAACTTATGAAACTAATAATACATGAAATGACAGAAAATATGGGACATGAGATGCGTTCTCCTAAAGGGAAACGACTCTGTGCAAATGGGCAAGGTCACGTATCCGACATATGGAGATAAAAATGAAAATTACAAAATTAAACATAATAAGGGACAACATAAACAAGATTTGACGATATTAAGTTTAAATGGAGTGGGACAAGGAATGCTATGTATAGGGAATGAATGAGAGAGAGATGAGTTAAAATGAAGAAGAAATGAGTCTTAGAGAAGAGAGATATTAAATATGTATAGCTATGAGTAGGGTGGCAATGAACCGAACAAACTCAGTATTCGTCCGAAACTCGATTTGTTATTTAGCTTGATAAACTTGGTTCATGATCCAAATGAGTTGAACTTGAGCTGTAAATTGAGCTCATTAAATAAACGAGCCGAACTTGAGTTAAATATAGTTTGATTGTTAGTTTCATGAGCTAGCTACTTTTATATATATAATACACATATATATTTAATTATTTATTTATATATATACATATATATTTATATAAACTAATTTTTATGTTTATTATAACTCATACATTATTTTTTATATTTATTGTTATCATATATATAAAAAAGATTATATTTATATATATAAAACAAGTATTTTTCAAATTTTAATTAATTATTTGAGTTGTCCAAATGAACCATTCAAACTGAACCAAACAGTTCGCGAACTTAAAAAATAACTCGTATCGAACTCGATACGAGTTTCGAACTGAGCCAATCCTTATCGAGCTGAACCCTGGTTTGAATCAATTCGACTTGTTTCCGACCCTAATTATGAGTAGGGTGAGCTCGAAAATCTATTTGCCAAAAGTAATTTTGCAAGTACATCTATTTCCAAGAGTGAGCGGAATCAATTCATGAACCATTTTAAAACGGATAGTAATCACTTTTCTTTGTTTCTCTCTCATTTTTTTCCTCTCACGATTCAATGAGAAAGTGATACTTTATTAAAAAAAAAAATTTTAAAATTATAAAATAACATATCTATATTATTTGGAGAAAATTCATTGATTAAAAACATAGAAACACACTCATTTTAGGACAGTTGATCCTAGTTCTCTTAAAGAACCCTCACTCATCATAATATGGTAGGGACGATCCGTGCTTTCAACTTTAAGTTTTCTTTATAGGTGTGCATGGAAATTGTTTTTTTGGGCCATGGCTAGAGATTAATTTCTTCAAGACGTTAAGAGATTGTAACTGTTCCGCACAATTCGCTATAATAATAAAAAAATGACCTAAAAGTCAGATGTATGGTAACAAGTAACATGGACAAGGATCTGTTATCCAAACCCTATCTCAGAGTCTGTCCCAAACCAATCCTATTATGTCACGTCAATTAAGGGACGTGGTTGGGGACAGCAAATCCCCATCCCAAATACCATAAGCTAGCTAGAGGCTTATAATGATAGTGTGAGTATAACTGATTAAATTGAAAGTTTGATAGAATTGTATTAACAAGTCTTTTGAATGTCTTTTTTAAATAATATACTTTGTATATGACAACTTTAAAAATCTAAATATAACCATCTAACATTACAAATATACATTTCTAACTTGGTCAAACATTGTTTAAATAATTGCTCAAATTCCGTATTTGATAAAATAAACTAAACTAACCCACTGATAATCTACTTGTACGGTTCCTGTTGCCCATGTTAAAAGACTTTACATTCACAAAATATCAGCACTAAAATCAAATCTTAGCCCCACATCTCCAACCCTCTTCCCCATTCCACACTCAACAAACAACTACTTACTCACTGTTTTATAACATAGTAATAATTAATTAATAAGAAAATAAAATATAAAATGGTGTATGAGTTTTTTTTTTTTTTTTTACGGTGTACCAGTTTTCCTTAGAGAAAAAAAATTATATAGATTGAAAGAGTTTTTTACACTATTATTAATTATACTATTATTAATTATAGTTATTAGCAAAGTCATACTACCAAAATCAATACATATTATGCTGTATATGAGTAGAGATCACATCTCTTAAATAGTGTCTTATTCTTTAGGTTAGACCAATCAGAATTATAGTTTTTATTATTTTTTATTTTTAAATTTTTTCTTTTATAGCCTAGAGAATAAAATATATATAGATGATATATATATATACTGTGCATGTTTCTGGAATGTTCATGAGGTCTGAGAAGGACAGAGTTTTTTCCCCTTGTTCTTCACCTTTCACACAAAGGAATCAAAAGCAGAGAATACTAGATTGCATGCCCCAATTCACAAATAAAATATGTTGTCCAAACACATTGTTATCCAAGTTGTATAATATCCTATAATAAATACATAGCAATATATGTTGTGATGGTGTCTATGTGATTATCATGCCTTTTATTTGTGTGGTATAATTGTACCAAGATTGAGTATTTTGGCTGGGTTTGTTTGATTCAACTCGTCGACAAGAAAACTTAGTTTGACATTTGATTGATTCTGTTGGAACATTTTCCTCTGGTTTAGGTAGTTGGTGGTGTTTTTCACAGTTGCTGGTTGTGAAAGTTTGGATTTTTGTTGATGTTGGGAACAATGGCTAGCGAAGGAGATAAAGACAATGATTTCTATGGAGTCTTGGGATTGAATAAGGAGTGTACTGAATCAGAGCTCAGAATTGCTTATAAGAAACTTGCACTGGTTAGAATTCCATGCTTCTTTCTTTAATTTTCATCTTTTATTCTCGTTTTCACAACTCTGTTTTGAAAGTTAAAACCAAAAAAAGTTTCACTGGGTCTTCTCAAAATCACTTTTTTTCATAGTTGAAAATAGAAATAATCCAATTAGGATTCACATGGGTCTATAAAGAGTTGCCATTTTCTCTATTTTGGGAATTGCATAAAGTGAATTTGAGTCGGTTCATAGTGGAAAAGTTTGTAGAGTAAGAAAAATATTTTTGTTCTATGGGAAATAGAAATGGCACCCAGATCGTTGTTCAGCTTCTGGGAATTCAAAGTTTGTTGAAGAAGCTAAGAAGAAATTCCAAGCAATTCAACAAGCCTATTCTGGTAATTTCCACTATTATTTGTTTCTTTTTCAATATTTTGATAATTGAATATTGACCCATGATTCATGAAGCCTTTTTCTCCCCCAAGTTGAGCAAAAGTTGGAATTTTATTTGATTATTTTATTTCTATGATATGTATCTATTTGGTATAAAATGATGGTTTTCTCTGTTGACAGTTTTATCTGACGCAAACAAAAGGTTAATGTACGACGTAGGAGTCTATGACAGTGATGATGACGAAAATGTAAGTCCAGTTAGCAACGTATATCTCCCCAGTTTGCTTTTGCTAAGAACAAAAAAAAATTATTCTTATTTAAGAATAAAAAGCATAAAATAAGAAGGACATAATGGAGAGTAGAATAAGAATGTTGTTATTTAGTTAAGAACAATCTTAAGAACAAATCATTGCAGTTCAAATATGGCCAAATGCAGTTGTCCTACAGTATGATGCAATCATATTATTGTAATTTGCTGTCATACATTCGGTAATGTGAATAAATGTTTCTTAGAGTATCAGTACTTCGTTTAACCCTTCTACTCATGATAACCAAGTTTGGTTTATGGATAGATTAGTCTTTTTCAGTTTTGTTTTTATTTAATTTTTTCTTTCTGGTTTATTTCTTTTTTACTTGCCTGAAAAAGAGGCATCTGCCTGGGATTAATAAGAATCCAGTTTGTCCTATAAAAAATGCTTGATCCTGTGGAATTGGGACAAAGGCACAAGCTTTCTTATAAATTAAGTAAGTTGGTGTGTTACACATCACATGGACATGCTGCTTATAAATTTCAATGAGAGGGGAATAATTCATTGAATCTACTTTAGAGGAATGTTCATGAACCATTAATTAGGACGAGCTTATAGTAAATTTTAATTTCTTGTGCAGGGCATGGGGGACTTCTTGAACGAAATGGTAGCAATGATGAGCCAAACAAAGCCAAATGTGAGACCCTTTTAATTCATTGCAACCTTTTATTTTTTCCATGTGATTGGTGGAATGTTGAGTGATAAAGGGGCGCAGAAAGAGAAAAACTTGTATGGAGATGCATGTAATATGTCACATTTGAAGACAAATACATTTTATGGTTTTTGATGCTATCATTTAAAAATAAATTTAATTAAAATTAAAATATTAATGTGTTGTCAAGATCTTATTGATTATTTCGATAGGTTTCATCTCCACACAAGTTTTTTTCGTCTCCTTTTGTCAAAAACTATGTTGTTGGACGAAAATTACTTGTCCCAAATGGCTTTTCTTACTTAAGTGTTCTAAATCAATCAAAATGTTAATTTTACGTTGTTGCATTTACTTTTTTTTTGGGCCTAAATGGGTTGAAATCTTATCGGTATTAGAACTTTCAATATTGGAATATGAAATAAAATTTGGTGATTATCAATATTATTTTATTAAAAAATAATTAAAAAATTTATCGTTAAAAAATCATTTGTCACATGTAAATATATGTACTCAGTATTAGACTCTCCAGTACTCAAATCTCTAGTCAAATTTGTTAGTTTAGATGCTAAAAGGTTGGAAGGCTACCAACTATTAAGCAAAAACATTAGCAACTTGTTAATTAAAATACTCAAAAAATATATCAATAAGATGTTGGTATAGTAGTGTAAAGTCCATTAGATTCACAGAAAGACCAAAAGTTCAAGAGTTGGATTTTTGAAATATATCAACAGGTCTAGTGAGAATATACTCTTGCGATTACCAAAAAAATATTCAAAAAAACATGTTATTTTGTTAATTTATCTGTCTGTAACTTGTTAATAACATCAGTAATTTAAATAAGAACACTAATAGTTTTCTAGTTTTCTATAATGACCAATAGATAAACATTTTCCCAATAAAAACATGTAACAATTATACCTGTTAATTGTTGAATGAAGTGCATAAAAGATTATATACTATGTATTGCCAAGAATTCATATTTTAATGTTCATGTCTAAGATAGAGTGAATAAGATTTTGTATAACAATTTATTCAACAGGAAAATGGAGGGGAGAGCTTTGAGGAGTTGCAACAATTGTTCCAAGATATGTTTCAAGATGATATTGGATCAAATGGAAACACCTCACATACTGCTAGTGGTTGCTCTGCTTCATCTACATACATGACTTTCAGCGAAACTTCTAATTCAAATAAACGAAATTCCTCCGAGATGAATTTTGGAAAGGTAGATGATTCTTTTAACTTCAATGGCAGCTACCAAAACTTCTGTTTCGGGGTTAGTATATATTTTTTCCTCATGTTTTTCATTTGATACAGCATCCATGACATACATAATGGTTATAAGAAATGTTACGTGTTCAAGGTTTTGTTCTGTGCAAGTTATGTTTTGTATGATTTTAGCATTGTGCCCCTAGATATTATGATTATTTTAGAATCTGATAACCTGATTATTTGTGAATCTGATCCAAACGCGATCTTAATTTTGATTAAAAACAAAGTGGTTTGTTCGTGTTGAATCAAATCTATCTTAAGAGTCTGTTAATCAGTGGTATCTTTTCTGTTACGTTGTTCATGTCCTCAAGGTCAGTCTAGTAAATTATCATTACCAATGAATGAGGATACAAAACAATGGAGTGTGTCTAAGGTATGTGGAAGTACTGGTAAGTGATTTCCTTATAATTTCATTATGCAAGTTCTCTAACTAGTAATGAAGTCTTGGTGAGATTACATAGCATATTTCATGCATTATAGCTGGACTTAAATGCAAATGCTGCTACTACTTATAGCTTCATGTTGATTCAGTATTTTCCTTTTTCTTGATGTGAAGACAGGTGAAACACCTTCAAGATATCAACAAGGGAAAGGAAGGAATCATAGAAGGAGAAGGTAACAATAAACATAGACTTAGTAGAAAGCAAAAAATCTCACATGACCATGATGTTTCATCTAATGACTACCCTGGCATTTCTGCTAAGTAATGAACTCGATGGTGTGCTAGTTGTGGGAAATCCTTAATCTTTGACATGTTGCAAATCAGAAGGCAAAATTTTGATTTCATTAGAAGATAGTAGTATTATGGCTCCGCTCAATCCATGTAACTGATCCCACCTCGTGGGATAAAAGTTTGGTTATTGTTGTTGTATTAAAATATAATATCAATTATACAACTAAATTTAGGGGGGGTAAGGGTTAGGGAGGAGCATAGTTTATTTCAGTACTTAGTAGTAAGGTCACCAAATTAGTTCTAAGTTATTGATAGTGGAAGCTTCAATCTTTTGTACCCATGGCTGCCATTGTACACTCTTGCTAGGACTTTGAACAATCCATCTTTTAGCCTCTTCATTACTATTGCTTTATCATATAATTAGTCATTTCAACTTCAGCAACCATTCACTACAGTGATATGTGGTACAGTTCTTCATGTTCACTTCAATTTGAAAGGGATATTGTTTTCTTGGTTTGCCTAAAAACATATGGATGAGGATCCTCTCTAACACTGGAGAATCCAATACTAAATATGGATTGTAACATATGACGAAAAAAAGTTTAAACGGTCATGATTTTATGTTTTTTAATAAAGTCATATTTCAGTATATTTCAGTATGGGAGAATCCAGTATAAGAGAGGAGCTTGACTCAGCCAAAATAACAGAATCCATGACTAATTATTATTATATTGGTCAATTCACCTTCTCATCTCATAAGTTGCAAGATATGTGATTTGTTTTCTGACAAATCTCACTTTCCTTGAGATATTTATGGAAGGTGGTGGTTATTACTTTTATAAATGGGAGTGTCCTACAGCACCTGGGATATGGGGCCCTAATAGTATTGTATGATCCACAGGCTCTTGCAGGTGGCAAGGTCAGCCTGCTTATTTTCTAGGGAAACTTGAGTACAGTAAATAAAGAAATGTACATAATTCTCCCATTTATCTTATGTACTATATATCACATATCAAGTTCATTGTGAAGAAAGTATCGTAATAGTATCCGTGTACCTGGTATTGGGTAACTACGCTATAAATTAGTCAATTCAAGATAAAGAAAGATTCTTCTTATACATGTTTCTGGTTTTTACCTACTTATCGCATACCGCATATTGAGTTTACTGCAAAGAATATTTCATAATATTATTTTAAAAATTGGTGACTGCGTATCCAAGAATTTATATGTACTAGGTAACTATTTCATGAACTATAGAGCCAGATTACTGGATACCAGTTTGGGTTCACTTTTAGTTTTGAAAGCCTTTTGAGACCAAGCAATTAGCCGAATACCTCCAATGCTGGTTTTGTGATTCCTCGGTCCCAGGACACAATAATTGGTTGGCTTATTGTCACACAAACTTGTGGAAGTTGTGAGTGTAACTTGTGTTGTGTGCTTAGTGGTGTTATTTCTAAGCTACAACTTGCGGTAGAATGGATCCAGCACATTCCAATGGGTGAGTATCTTACTTAGTTATGAGAGATAAAGATCTTTTGTCCCAAACTATATCTTAAACTAATAATAATGAAGAAAAAACAGAAAAATAATAATGAGAGTATTTAATTTTTCTAATTGACATGTCACAATTTCATTGGTTTGTGACATGTATTGGAATAACAAATGGTTGTTTAGTTGGTAGAAGACTCTATATCGCTTTAAAACTCTTACATTCGCAGAGAAGAGGTCATCTCCTCTCTAGTATTGGAGTAGGAGTAAAAAGTTGATTTTTTATTATTTATTTTTATTGAAAAGTAACTTACTCATGGTTGTTAAAGAATAATTTTTGCCACGTGTCGCAATCTCTATTCAGTATCGGAAAGGATCTTAATATCATTAATATTTATTGATTTTATTACTCCATCAATGAAACAACCTTGTTTATATGGCAAAATAGTGAGTATAGAAGATTTCTGACCATGACAAAAAAATAAAACAATATGTAATATAAAATTTAAGTAGATGGTTATCTCTAGGAAAATCTCTTCTTTCTTGAAGATGAAGAAAATATAACAAGAATACAAGAAATACTTGAGTTATGCAAATAAGAAGAAAAGTAGAAAAATGCCTCAATCTTTTATTAAGATTCTTGTATTGTTTACTTTACAATCAACTAGAAACTACTATTTATAGAAACCTTAAGACCTACTTAACTAAAATAACCGAAAGTGATCACATTGATCATATTTAACATGTGTATAATTAATTGCTTAACAAACAAGTAACAAACCAATGAAATTGTGGCTCGGTCAGTTGGCCTGATGCCTTGGCTATGCAGGTTCTGGTGTAGTTTGGCTTAGTCAGATGGCCTGATGTCTTGGCCAAGCAAGTTATGTCATGTCTTGGTCACAGTTTTGGTCTGAATGATTGAGTCTTCATTTTCCTCGGCCAAGATAAAATATTCTTTGGTCATGTGTATGTTTTGCTCGGTGAAAGTTGATTGTGGCTCGACTATGTGTGAAGTAGCCATAGGTTGTCCCATGGTTAAACATATAGTTGAAGTAGGTGTGTCTTTGTGTGTGTTGTTGAAGTTGGATTGTTGTATATTGCTTGA
>NW_017721781.1:0-2782 GCF_001865875.1 Lupinus angustifolius | reverse complement strand
GTTGGAACACATATGTTAATGAGCCCAAGCTTAGTCTGAATGGAAGCATAGTCTTTGGCAAGTAGAGGTTTTGTTAAAACATCTGCAAGTTGTAAGTTGGATGGAATAGGAAGAAGTTTGATGAGTCCAGAGGTGCATTTCTCTCTTACTGTGTAGCAGTCAAGCTCAATGTGCTTTGTTCTCTCGTGGAACACTGGATTTGTGGCAATATGGATGGAAGACTGATTGTCATAATAGAGAATTGTTGACAAGGAATAAGGAAATTCTAAATCCTGCAAAAGGTATGTTAGCCAAGTAATTTCACAAGATGTTAGGGCCATAACCTTATATTCAGTCTCACAATAACTTCTTGAGATTGTCTTTTGTTTCTTGGATTTTCAAGAAAAAAGGGAGTTTCCAAGATAAATGCAATATCCAGTAATGGATCTTCTTGTGTTTGGGCAAGCAGCCCAATCACTATCACTATAAGCCTTGAGTTGAATAATGGAGTTAGAGGGAAAGAAAAAACTTAAGGCAGGGGAACCTTTTAAATACATGAGAACCCTAAGTGCAACATTCTGATGGGTGGTAGTAGGAGTAGCCATGAATTGTGCTAACTGTTGGACAAAAAAAGTGATGGATGGCCTTGTGTTTGTGAGATAGATTAGCCTACCAACTAATCTTCTATGTGCAAAAACATCATAAACAAGAGGGGAATTATCTTGGTATAAGTGAGTGTTACTCATCATAGGTGTAGATGATGGTTTGCAGGCTAGGAGACTAGTATCAGAAATAATGTCTAAGGCATATTTCCTTTGATTCATGGAAATGCTAGTTTTGGTTCTTGCTATCTCAAAACCAAGAAAAAATCTAAGGTCTCATAAGTCTTTAATTTTAAAAGTTTTGTCCAACATGGATTTAAGGTGATTGATTTAAGTGATGTTGTTTCCAATAAGGACAATATCATCCACATACACCAAGATAATAGTGATAGAGTGAGTAGTGGTTCTTTTAAAGAAAAGAGAGTGGTCAGCCCTGGCTTCTTGGAACCCATGCTTTATAAGGAAAGTGGATAGTTTAGAAAAATATTATCTATTGGCTTGCTTAAGGTCATATAGAGACTTTTGAAATTTACAAACTAAGTTAAGATTAGGAGATAGGAGGCCTGGTGGTTAGACCATATAAACCTTTTTAGATAAGTCTTCATGTAGAAAATCATTATTTACATCCAATTGTTTTAGAACCAGTGATGGATAGAGGCCAAAGCAAGGACTAATCTAATTGTTGAAATCTTAGCAACATGGGAGAATGTACCCAAGTAGTCTACTCCACCAGTTTGGGTATATCCTTTGGCAACAAGTCTAGCCTTATGTCTTTCTATAGTTCCATCAACTTTGTATTTAGTTTTAAAAACTCATTTACACCCAATAGGTTTCTTGTTGTCAGGTAAGTCAGTGAGAATCCAGGTATGATTATCTTGAAGTGCAGCCAACTCTATGGAAATGGCAGCCTGCCAATGAGGGAACTTAATGGCTTGAGAATAAGTCATAGGTTCAGTATTAGTAGAAACAAACATGATGATTGATTTATAGTTGGGTGAAAGCTTGTCATATGAAATGTATTAGGACATGGCATAAGGGTGTTGAGAAGGGATGGCAATGTGATTGCGTAGAGCACAATGGTAGTCAGTGAGGTAGGTTGGAGGTTTGTGAGTTCTAGTGCTTCTCCTGATTTGTTGGGTAGGTGAAACATGATGATTATCATTATGGTTGGAAGAAGTGGTGGTTTCAAGAACATGGACAGAAGGGCATAAATGATTATGGCCTTCTTGAGCATGTATAGGAAATATATCATCATAATAGGTATGCTCATGAATGGGGGCAACAGAATCAAAAGGATCACTATAAGGGTTGGGGGGCTCTATCTTGCAGGGGAAGACAGACTCATATAAAACTACATTCCTAGTGATTTCTATGGCTCTTGAATGTAAGATTAAGAACTATGTATCCCTTCACACCTTCCTTATAACCTAGGAAAATAGATTTTAAAGCTCTAGGATCTAACTTACCTCTTGAGTGCTTATGAGTGCCTGCATAGCATAAAGACCCAAATACTCTTAATTGGTGTAGGTTTGGTTGTCTAAGATTCAAAACTTCATAAGGTGATTTCTTATTTAGAAAAGGAGTAGGAAGGACATTGATAGTATGGACAACATGTCTTAAAGCATATGACCAATAAATCTTTGGTAAATGACTTTGAATCAAAAGGGCCATAGCTACATTTAGAAGGTGTTGATGCTTCCTTTCAACAATACCATTTTGTTGAGGGGTATAAGTGCAACTAGTTTGATGTATAATACCATTTCCCTCATAAAAGGATTTCATAGAAAATTCAGGACCATTATCACTTCTTATAATCTTGATATTGGTATTGAATTGAGTATGAATCATGTTTATATAATTTTGTAAAGTTTTGGAAGATTCTCCCTTAGATTTCATAAGATGGATCCAAGTATATCTAACATGATCATCAACAATGGTTAAAAAATATCTATGACCATGTATAGAAGGGATAGAAATAGGTCTCCATATATCAACATGTATCAAATCAAAGCATTTCTTAGAGCATGTATTGCTTATGGGAAATGAGAGTTTCTTTTGCTTAGCAACATGGCAAATGTTACAAATATGGGATTATTGAGAGTAATAAAAGGAAAATTGTTTTGCAAAATATGCATACATCTCAAAGAAGCATGTCATAGTCTATAATGTCATAAACTTGAAGAGGTAACATTAGTACAAAC
>NW_017721780.1:0-370 GCF_001865875.1 Lupinus angustifolius | reverse complement strand
GCTGAGGATGAGGATGAGGAAGAGGACGAGGATGAGGACGAGGATAGGATGAGGACGAGAATGACGATGAGGATGAGGATAGGATGAGGATGACGAAGAGGATGGGGATGAGGATAGGATGAGGATGAGAATGAGGATGAGGAGGAAGATGAGGAAAGGATGACGAAGAGAATGAGGATGATGCTAGGATGTGGATGGGGACGAGGATGAGGATAGGAGGAGGACGAGGATCAGGAAGAGGATGAAGATAAGGAAGAGGCTAGGATGAGGATGAGGATAGGATAAGGATGAGGATGAGGAAGAGGACGATAATAGGTGGAGGACGAGAATGAGAATGAGGATAGGATGAGGATGAGGAAGAGGATATGAG
>NW_017721779.1:0-1043 GCF_001865875.1 Lupinus angustifolius | reverse complement strand
TGAGGATGACGATAGGATGAGGATAGGATAAGGATGAAGATTAGGAAGAGGATGAGGATGAGTATGTGGATGAGGATAAGGACGAGGATGAGTATAGGATGCGAATGAGAATGAGGATGAGGATAGGAAGAGGACGAGGATGAGGATGAGGATAGGATAAGGATGAAGATTAGGAAGAGGATGAGGATGAGTATGTGGATGAGGATAAGGACGAGGATGAGTATAGGATGCGAATGAGAATGAGGATGAGGATAGGAAGAGGACGAGGATGAGGATGAGGATAGGATAAGGATGAAGATTAGGAAGAGGATGAGGATGAGTATGTGGATGAGGATAAGGACGAGGATGAGTATAGGATGCGAATGAGAATGAGGATGAGGATAGGAAGAGGACGAGGATGAGGATGAGGATAGGATAAGGATGAAGATTAGGAAGAGGATGAGGATGAGTATGTGGATGAGGATAAGGACGAGGATGAGTATAGGATGCGAATGAGAATGAGGATGAGGATAGGAAGAGGACGAGGATGAGGATGAGGATAGGATAAGGATGAAGATTAGGAAGAGGATGAGGATGAGTATGTGGATGAGGATAAGGACGAGGATGAGTATAGGATGCGAATGAGAATGAGGATGAGGATAGGAAGAGGACGAGGATGAGGATGAGGATAGGATAAGGATGAAGATTAGGAAGAGGATGAGGATGAGTATGTGGATGAGGATAAGGACGAGGATGAGTATAGGATGCGAATGAGAATGAGGATGAGGATAGGAAGAGGACGAGGATGAGGATGAGGATAGGATGAGGATGAGAATGAGGATGAGGAAGAGGATAGGATGATGACGAGAATGAGGAAGAGGATGAGGAAGAGGATGAGGCTGAGGATAGGACGAGGATGACGACGAGGAAGAGGATAAGGATGTGGAAGTGGATGAGGATTAGGATGAGGATGAGGTTAGGATGAGGATGAGGATGAGGCTGAGTATTGGATGAGGACAAGGATGAGGAAGTGGATGAGGATAAGGGAGAGGGTAAGGATATGA
>NW_017721778.1:0-5852 GCF_001865875.1 Lupinus angustifolius | reverse complement strand
CCCAAGCTGCTGAACAAGCAGCTTAGCGGTCAAACCAAGCAGCTTAGCGGAGAACCAAACTCCTGACCAGATCAGCAAGCACCAGGCCACGTCCCAGTCAGCACGGTCAAAGCTGCTGAACAAGCAGCTTAGCGGTGAAATAGGTGCGCTGAGTGGTGTGCACCCAGACTTGACATAACCATAAAGCAAACCATGAAGTCACCCATGACCTAACCTCAAGTAGCCCACCATAGGCTTTTCATAAGTAGCTCACAATAGCTGGTTTCATAGCCCGCAACTAGCTTTGATGAGTCAAGCATAAAGAGGTGACTAAGCTACTTGATCAAGGGACCAAACCAATGCTGAAGGGTTTGGTCAGCTGCTTAGCAGTCCAGCCAAGCAGCTCAACGGTCCATAAAGAAATTCTATAAATAGGGACCAATTCATTCTAGCAAAAGAGGCCAACAACACTTGAAATTAATAAGTCTTTCACTAGAAATCCTTTCTGAAGTTCTCTCTTCATTTCTTAGTATTTTATAGCTGTATTTTCAAGTAAGTTTGTAATTTTAGTTTAAAATTCAAGAGGAGAAGAGGAGAAGGCAAATGAGATGCAAAAATCAATTTTGTACTCTCATTTGGAACTCAAAAGCATCCAATCCTCGGATGGATAGCTCATGCTCCTAACATTTTCTTTTGAATAAGGTTATGTAATTTCTACTTCTTCTTAAATACCAAAAGTTTGAATTTTAATCATTCAAGTTGGTGCTTTGGTTAATTTTATTTGTTTGAGAAGTACTTCATGCTCTTTTTAGATTGATCACCTAAAGAATGATTTCAAGTCAATAAAATTACTTATCTCAAACACTTAACAAATAAACTAAGAAGTAGTTGTACTACTTAGTTTATTTGCCAAGTTAAGCATACTTTTCTTAAGATCTTATATTCATTACTACATCAATATTAGAGTCGCCAATGACTAGGGTGTGACAACCTAGTCTATTTATGGACATAATATTGTTTAGTAATAAATATAAGTAATTATCATTCTACCATTTTAGGACATACACTAAAAGGAGGATTTTAGAACTTGGTGTTTGGAGTTAATCAAAGTAAAACATAAGAACTTGTCTAAGTAGTTCAAACTCATAAGAAGTTAAGAAATATCTTCTTTATTCAAAATGATCTTGTCTCCTAAAAAATTTGTTAATATTTAGTTTATTTTTCTTGTTAAATTATTTATGTGCAAAATCAAACAAAAACCAATCAAAATATGTTTAACCCATTATTTGTGCATTGACATGTTTATATGATTCATTCTATTAGGCAATTCCTTGTGGTTCGACATAACCCTATACTATACTACAATTGAATCTTAAAAGAGGTGTAAATTGTAAAATAGTAAAGTGATATCAATAAATTTATTTGTTGAAACACCTTTTAATATACAAAAGTGATGAAACTAACTTACTAACTTTTATTTATTGTCATTTACTTTCCGCATTTTATTTATTCTTTAATACCAACCTTTCTTAAGGAAGAATTTTGGTTTGTTAATAAAATGAACCTGAAAGGGAGTAAATAAATAAAGTTCACTTAAATTTATTATTCTTTTGTTCTTTATTTATTTATTTATTTATTTGTATCTAACAATTAACTATTCATCACTTTTGTTATTAGAATACCATTAAACCGGTGTTGGAATTTATTCCACAAAACCGAGATGGTATTCAAAGGTACTTAATAATTATGTAATAAGGGGTTGCTTCGATACCATTATACCGGCGTTAGAATTCTAACAAAGCCGATATGGGGCAAAGAATGAATAACCCATTCACATGATTATTAAGAAGTAAGTTGTAACTGGAATATTCTTGAAACCATTATACCGGCGTTGGAATTTATTTCAACAAAGCCGAGATGGCGAACAAAGAGTAAAACCGAGTTCTCGTACTTAATCAAATTAAAAAGAAAACACACCACGAAAAAGAGAGAAATAACCTTTCAACAAATTGGCACCTTGCTAAGGAACGATTTGTCTGAGAGGGAAAACCTCTCAAACATATAGATATAAGAATCCAGTAATGCATTCTAGAACCAAACATATAGATATAAGACATAATTTCCTTAGGGACCATGTCCAAAAGAAAGATCTATTTGTAGAATTTGTTGATACTCATGACCAACTAGCATATATATATATATTCACTAAACCCTTGGAAAATGAACCTTTCTATAAAATTAGACGTGAATTAAACATACTTGATGAAACTTACTTATCTTAAATGCTTATTCTTGATTATATGTGTGCTTCATTATGCTTATAATATGCCTACTTGTATTTAAAATTGCTTAAATCTTTTCAAAAATTTCAAATTATTGGATATGTAATCGATTACATGTAATGAGTAACCGATTACCAGACATCAAGTATGCATGAAAATTCAAATTCTGGGTTCAGTAACCGATTACTCTAGAGAGTAACCGATTACATCATTGAGCAGGAGGCCTCAGTAATCGCTTACCCACCTGTGTAATTGATTACCTAAGGTGTCTGTTTGAAATTTGGGAATTATTTTGTGTTGAGTAACCGATTACTCACTGTGAGTAACCGATTACTCTGATCAATATTTAAGTTTCCCTCCTTATTTTTCAAACACTTATTCTTCCTCCTCAAAACCTCTCTTCCGTGTTCAACCTAGAGTTTTCCTAAACAACCTCATTTTTTATCCGATTTGTGTGATTTTTGAGTCATTTTATATCACATTTTCAATTCTAAACACTTCTATTCCATATATTTTATGTTTAGTGGCCCCAATAAAAAATACCCAAATCTCTCAAAACTCAAAACCTAATCTTTCAAAAACCACAAATTCATGGTATCATCATCAAGAGCTAAGAAGCAACATACCAGTGTGTCCCAAAGAAAGCAAGGAGCTTCACCTTCTAAGGCTAATCCTTTGGACTTGGCACGTCTTCTTGCAAATGATTTTCAACGCAAAATATTCTCAAAGCATTTTCTTGGACACTCCATTTTTGCTCCTAAGTACGGTATTGTTAGTAACTTTGAGTTTGAATATTTTATTTCCCTACTCTTCTAAGACAACAAGATCTTTTTTATTTATGTGAGAAATCAAAAGCCTATTATCCTGAACTTGTTAAAGTGTTTTACTATAACTTGAACTTTAGGAAAAATCGTCTGACATCCTATGTTAAAGGAAAAGAAATTATTTTGGATATTAAGAACGTTAGTTCAATTTCCTGTAACATACCTTTTCAAGGTAGTATCAAATATTTCGGTCTTGCATGCAATTGGGATAATTATGATAGAAAAGAGTTCTACTACTTTATGTGTAGATTCTCTAAGATGGAAATTGAAATGCGTAAGCAAATGGTGCTAGGTGAAACTGTAAAGAGCAAAGATACCCTTGTTGTAGGAAATCTCACTCTTGAAGATCGCTTGCTTCATTAATTTTCGAGCTATGTCATTATTCCAAAATATTCAAATCATTCTCAAATAAATGACATGGAACTTCAATTGATGTATGCTCTTAAGCATAACATTTTAATCAATTGGGCTAACACAATAATGAGACATATGTGGTGTGTTCGAGAATCTCACAGCCCCCCGCCTTATGCAATCTTCATAATCAACATTCTTGAGCATTTTGGTGTATCCACTGCTGGTGAATCCAAAGTCACACTTGATGCACGAGATACCAAGATTTATGAGGATGTGATCCACAAAATGGGCTTCTTCGAGATCCCATTGATAGACTTTATAAACATCAAAGTGATAGACATGATGCACTTGTAGATCCTAATGTAAATGCCTCTGCTAATCCTCCTGAACAACAAAATTCTGAGTTTCATGTTGAGTCTTCTTCATTATTCCCAAGCCTACTAACCACATGATCATGGATGAGTTATTCTCTCTTCGAGACTACATATCTAATCAGATGGATGCTCTTGACGCACGAAATCAACAAGGCCAATTCAAGCTTCAACGTCTTTCTTATAAGATAAATAACATGGACCTTGATGACAATAACATTGAACCTGAATCTTAGATCTTTGTTTGTCTAAGAATTATATTTATAATGTTGCATGATTGTGAATAATTTGTTGTTTGTTTGCCATTTTTCTGATTATGGTTGAATTTGTACGAACATCTTTTAACTTTCTGCTATGCGATATCACTTTTATGATTACTTTTATGCTTATCATATACATATTGGTATATATATATATTGTGTTTGACTCTTGGCTTTTCTTCTTTTTGATGAAGTCAAATGGGGGAGAAAAGTTGGGAGAGTGTATTTTCACAAAGTATGGGGGAGCATACTCAAGACAAGTCAAGAATATCACAAAGTATGCTACTCTCAGAAAACTATACTGCCCAAAATATATTGGTTTGTCATCATCAAAAAGGGGGAGATTGTGAAGAAGACCTGGCTCTTGACCTTGACAAGGTTTTGATGAAGACACCAACATCACATAAAAGAAGAACAAGAAGAATACTTATGAAGAAAATGAAGACAAAACTTGAAGAAATTAGAATATAAGTCTTTAGGTACTTCTATCCTTATACTATAATCTATATTCTTAGTAGTAATGCTCAAAAGTATTTTAAAATAAAATTGATAAACACAAGTATAAATGAAAACTATTTTCAAAATATTGTGTAAGAGGTTACTAGATCTAAGTAATAGGTTATGTGACTAAGTAACACATTACCAGAACTAAGTAACATGTTACATGAGTGAGAAACAAGTTATCCAATAAAAATTGATGAGGGTAATCGATTACACCATGTGGGTAACCGATTACACAACACAGTAAATAATTATCTAGTTGGATAGAACAATTGGGTAATCGATTACATCATTTAAATAATAGATTAATACCTGTGAAAATTAAATTCTCCATTGGACAGACTTGTTGGCTAATCAATTACATCAATTAAGCAATCGATTACTGAGAGTTGTTACACCAGTTTTCATATGCAAATCACACAGCTTTCAACCCAAGCGAAATAATTTCATTCCAAAAGAATCCTACCTTTTCATAGAAGTATTCTGGTTGATTGGAAAGTCTATAAAAAGGCTTTGAAACTCATTTCAAACACACACTATTTCATAACATAACTCAGATTGAAATCACTCACTAAAACTACAATTTTTCTGAAATACTTGTTCTACACTTGGTGAAACTTGTTCATAACTTTCTAAACTTGATTTGCAAAGTTTCCTTAAGTATTATTGCAAGTTATTCAAACCTTGTGAGCATTAGTACTAAAGTATACACTGAGTTATTGGATTGCAATAGTTTATAACTTCAAAATCTTGTAAAGCTAATCCATTGCCATTGTTAAACATATTCTTCATTCAAAGTTGTGAATTACTTTCTTTCACAATGTGTAATAAGAAAGGGGATATAGTCACTTGAAAATGGTTTTTTCCAAATAGTGATATAGGTGTTAGAGAGTGAGTAAGGTACAAGGGAATCTCGGGGTGAGAAATTGTAATTACTACTCTTAATATGTAGTGAAGAAATCTCTTGTGCTGCAAGAGTACTAGATGTAGTCTTCGGTTGACAAGAATGTGAATCAATATAAAAACATCTTTATACTCTCTTCTTCCTTATCTTGTTACATTTACTTGATTATTTCTGCATATTATTTTTCATTGCTATTAACTCTTGAATTATGCTGAAAAATCAGTCATAGTTTAAAACAACTAATTCACCATCACCTCTTAGTTGTCATCTCAGTCTTACACTTTTTGGATAAAGTCTTCTCAATATTATTACTTATTATTATGAATATGTAATTTGACATATGAAATGATATTTGTATATATATTGTTAATCATGTA
>NW_017721777.1:0-2580 GCF_001865875.1 Lupinus angustifolius | reverse complement strand
ACCAATAATATTTTTGACTATAAAGATGTCTTACTCTGTATCCAATGTAATAGGCACACATATAAACATGATGAATGGAATACTATGACACGGGTCGGGTCTGGTCATGCTTGTCTCTTACCTAGTCCTAAATATTATTCAGATCTAATTTTTGAATCCAAAATCACTCATAGACCCAATGAAACCCGACCATATTCAAGTATGATCATGATCGGATTAAAGGAGGTGATCGAGTAGAATTAGTTTCTACTCTTTCCTACTTTTTACATACTAGGTGTACTAGTTTTTTCAAGAAAATTGTCATCCACTTGGCGGTTCATTCCAGATAAACAATTGTTGGATCGACAACCACCATACCACCAATAGCCCATATGCTCAAGGTCTACTATGGTCCCAATTGGTGTTGTAAAAATCGGTTCCTACTGGTCGGTTCAACTGGTAAACCAGTGAACCGTCCCTATAATGGTACGGTACAATAATTATATCGGTCATGTAATTATACCGGTCAAATACAGCCAAAATCGGTCAAACTCAGTCATACCGACTGATTTTCAATTGAACCGTACCGGTCATACCGACCGTTTTTTATTTAAAATTAATTTTATAATGAAAATAAAAAATATTGATTTTTCAACATTAATGTTAATATATTCTATATTTATATCTAATTTCGCCGGTATGAGGTTTAATTAGTGAACCACTAATTGAACCGCTATACTATTATACCAATACCTAATCAGTTTAACGACCGGTACGATATTAATAACATGAACTCTCCTATAATTAATCATGAAATCAAAAGAGAAAAATTGATTAGTTTTATGATAAGATTTAATAAAATTTAAATGTCGTTGGAAATTTCTTTTATATGTTGTATTTCATAAAATAATTTGAATAGTTGAAGGACTCATCTTTAATTCAACAAGGGTTTTCTACGTAGATACGTTTAATAAGTCATTTTTCTTATGGGAAAAGGGTTTACTCATTAGCCAATTGAGATATTGGTTGAATTTTTAAATCCAAGAAAAATCAACTACTTATAAAATTATGTGAATGTGAAACTCAATAAGTTTATTTATGACTACATTTCATGTTATGAATGTAGAAAATACACATTTTATCTAAGTGATAAAACTTTATAAAAAGATATCCTGCACATATTTTCTTTTTATGCTCAAATCTTACTCATAAAACATTCACTATTAGAGAACAAAGCTACCATGACACATTTAACACATGTTGAATTGTTTTACAATATTTATTTATTAGTTTGTTAACTAGTTAATTGTGTAAGTTTGTTACATATTCATGTACTATAAATAAGGTTTTTCATGTTTTGATCTAAAACTGAGAATTCATCATAATATTCATTTTACGTTTTCGCATTATTTTCGCAATATGGTATCAAAGCCTTCATCCTGAAGACTTTGGTAACCACTACGCATTCTCTACATTATTATCTTTCTCTTCCAAGATTCAACAATGAACCATCGTCAACAATTCAACATGAAGTAGAGAACTTTGTGAAGAGAGAAGACCCTTCTGGAAGAAAAGCAAGAAGGAACAACCAAGTTACTCTTCTATTGTTTCATGACAAATGCCACATTCTTGAAATAGTATTATTATTGGTAGTTCTGTTGCAGTTTCAGAATATGCCACAAGGTATGGATGGCAGAGCCTGACGCAGTCGTCTGAGGACGTTCAATAAATGACAATCCCTTCTCAATGAAACAATTCTAGGTGGAAGTGCAACTGCAACATCTGATAAGTGCCAAACATACCTAAATTTCCTACACTTTTATGATACTTATCTTAAGCATAATTGAGAAAAACCAACTTAAAACAATATTTTTTGTATAAAATATCACAATCTTGTATATTTGTGTTTGTATTTCTTTTTTTATGTATTTTGTAGGATTTAGAAAGAAGAAAAGAAGAGAAACAAAAGATTCATGGTAAAAAAGAAAAGTCAAAAACCAAGATGCCCAACCAGACAGCTAAGCATGAACCAAGCCACACTAAGCTGACCTGGACACCAGCCTGACCTGGACCAAGCTGCTCAAGCAAGCACTTGAGCGGACCTGCTTGGCCGCTCAGCCTAACACCAGACTAGTCCTAGCATGGTCAGAACTCAAGCTTGACACGGTCAGACACGAGCTTGACACATGTCCAAGCTGCTAAACAAGCAGCTTAGCGGAGAACCAGACTCCTGCCCAGATCAGCAAGCACCAGGCCACGTCCCAGTTAGCCCGGTCAAAGCAACTAAACAAGCAGCTTAGCAGCGTAACAAGTGTGCTAAGCGGTGTGCACCCAGACTTGACTTAGCCAACAAGTAAACCATGAAGTCACCAATGACCTAACCTCAAGTAGCCCACCATAGGCTTTCCAGAGTAGCTCACAATAGCTAGTTTCATAGCTCACAATTAGCTTTGATGAGTCAAGCATAAGGAGGTGACAAAACTGTTTGATCAAGGGACCAAACCCATGCTGAAGGGTTTGGTCAGCTACTTAGCGGGGCTGACAAGCAGCTCAACGGCCTAGAAGAATTTCTATAAATAGGGCACATTCCATTCGAGCAAA
>NW_017721776.1:0-442 GCF_001865875.1 Lupinus angustifolius | reverse complement strand
ATTGTTTAGTAATAAATATAAGTGATTATCATTCTACCATTTTAGGACATACACTAAAAGGAGGATTTTAGAACTTGGTGTTTGGAGTTAATCAAAGTAAAACATAAGAACTTGTCTAAGTAGTTCAAATTCATAAAGAAGTTGACAAATATTTTCCCTATTCAAAATGATCTTGTCTCCTCAAAATTTGTTAATATGTAGTTTATTTTTCTTGCTGAATTGTTTATGTGCAAAACAACAAAAAATCATCAAAATATGTTTAACTCATTATTTGTGCATTGACATATTCATATGATTCATTCTATTAGGCAATTCCTTGTGGTTCGTTACAACCCTATACAATACTACAATTGAATCTTGAAAGATGTGTAAATTGTAAAATAGTAAAGTGTTATCAATAAATTTATTTGTTGAAACTAACTTACTAACTTTTATTTATTGT
>NW_017721775.1:0-7781 GCF_001865875.1 Lupinus angustifolius | reverse complement strand
TCTTTAATACCAACCTTCCTTAAGGAAGAAGTTTGGTTTGTTAATAAAAGGAACTCGAAAGGGAGTAAATAAATGTCACTTCAATTTATTATTCTTTTGTTCTTTATTTATTTATTTATTTATTTGTTTCTAACAACTAACTATTCATCACTTATGTACATTAGAATACAATTAAACCGGTGTTGGAATTTATTTCACAAAACCGAGATGGTATTTAAATGTACTTAATAATTATGTAATAAGGGATTGCTTCGATACCATTGTACCGGCTTTAGAATTTATTCTAACAAAGCCGAGATGGAACAAAGAAGGAATAACTTATTCACATGATTACTAAGAAGTAAGTTGTAACTGAAATATTCTTGAAACCATTATACCGGGTTGGAATTTATTTCAACAAAGCCGAGATGGCGAACAAAGAATAAAACCGAGTTCACTTACTTAATCAAATAAAAATAAAAACACACCAAAAAGAGAGAAATAACCTTTCAACAAATTGGCACTACTGCCATGACGATTTGTTAAGGGGGTAAACCTCTCAAATAAAATTCTTTCAACAAATTGGCGCCGCTGCTAGGGAATTTCTTAAATAATAGAATATTTTCATATTTATATGTCATTCATCAAATAACTGTGCATAAAATCCAATTGCAATTCTAATCCATTATTGTCAATGAAAATGAATTTACGATTATTATCATAATACAGATGAGAAAGGGCAAGAGCTATAGGTATTTGGATGTTTTTCTCTACAAAACGCATAGACAACAACAAGATCATCATCATCAACAACAACAAGATCAACAATAACAACAACAATCATACACACTTTGATCATCACACTATCAATCTTGTCCAAAGAACAAGAAGAGATGCATTATCTTGGGTTCTTTTACATACTCAAAGATTTCTTCAACAATGTAAAACCATGGAAAAACATGGGAATATGATGAAGATTTATGACCAGGAAAATAATCAAGTGGTTGAGAAAATCCAATCACATAAGGATTGAGATTCTGATCCATCACATTGTTATCGAATCAAATTATCAAGCTGGAGTCATTAATATTTACCCTCCAGTTTGAGGGGGGCTATTGGAGAACAAAGCTACCATGACACATTTTACACATTTAACACATGTTGGATTGTTTTACAACATATGTTTATTAGTTTGTTAGCTAGTTAGTTAGGTTAGATTGTTACATATTCATGTACTATAAATAAGGTTTTTCATGTCTTAGATCTAAAAATAAGACTTCATCATAATATTCATTTTACGTTTTCTCATTATTTTCGCAATCCTCGCCAAACACTTAACTATTATTTACTTTACAATTGCCACACTTCTACACTTGTTACTTACCACTTGCTTGATATATCATATTAAACACTTGCTGCCTATTTATACATCAGTTTAAAACAAAACAGTGAAGCTTCTCGAGGTATACAATTATAACGACAAAAACACACCTAGAAGCTGCATGGAAACAATTCCATGCATAATCAACAAAACAAATTGTAGTGGAAACTGTTAGGCTAGACTGCAATCGGAAGCCTCCAACCACGAGAAGTTTCATTGATATCGGAGTATGGAAAGAGTTGAAAGTCACAAGTGAGATATCACGTTTTGAACCAAAACCTTAAGACATTCATTTATGGACATTTTCTACTTATAAACTCTTTCATTCCTCCCTTGTATCTAATGTGAGATTTCACACTTGAGTAAACCAACAATTTCTCTCTCAAGTGTGGGTACCACACACTTTCTAGACCGCTCCCCCTTAAGTTCACCATGTCCCAGTCGAACCATCGGCCCTGATACGACTTGTTAGATCAGACTGCAACTGGGGAGTCTCCAACCATGAGGTGTTCCATTGTTACTAGAGTATGAGAAAAGTTGAGAGCCACAAGTGAGACATCACATATTGAACCAAAACCTTAAGGCATTAGTTCAATGACCATTTTTTACTTATAAACGTTTTCACTGTCCCTCATATCCAATGTGAGACTTCTCAATTGAATAAACCCAATTAAAACAATTCTAAGTTTACTTTTAAACAATTCCATGCTTATCTTTCATATCAAACAAGTGCATTGTGTCCAATACCTTCAACCAATTGCATTTTGTGTTAGTAGAAAATAAATATTTATATATTTAATACTCCCCTCCGGTGATTACTTTCCTATTGTGGAATTTGTTGTTTTCTGCATTCGCTATATTAGGAAATTTTGGATCTGACTCTTGAATTCTCGTAGATCTTGATGGTTGTGCTTGAAAATTATCCTCCAAACCCTCCATCTAAATTAATCTATCTTCCTATGGGACTTGATGTCTACTATTGTTCACCAATGACTTTTCCCTTTATCACGTGAACTTGTGATGATATTATTAGATGGCGGTTCAACGCCAACTTCTTCTTCTTGTAATGATAACACTTCCTTGGCTATTGGTTATTCCTCCATTTGTTTTTGCACATGTTCTTCTGTGTGCTTCATATTTGGATGCAACATTGCTTTTGGAGATCACCATGACAACGCATAATTAAATATCACATTCTAAGAGACAAAACAATACCCTATTGTTGGATCACACGCCCTATCCTTTCCACTCATTATCATAGCCAACAAATATGCAATATTTTACTTTCTACTAGAACTTGCTTCCTAAATGATAAGAAACAAATACATAGCATACACATCTAAATATTTGGAAGTGTTATACTATGAGCTAGATCTTCCATAGTTTCTTAAATGGTGTAATGAACCCAAGCCTGCTTAAGGTAATTTATTGGTTACATACACTACAGTCGTCATGCATTATGCCCAAAATTTCACAAACATATTTTTAGCATGGAGCATACTTTTACACATCTCTGTCACATGTTGACTTTTCTTTCGACAACTTCATTTTATTATGATGTCTATAGACACATTTTAATACCTAATTTAATCTAACATAAATAATTAATTCCTTTTCAATTATATTATTTTATATTTGAATTATCTTTAATAATAATTTTACCTTTTACAATAATTATTAAAAATTAAATAAATAAATAGAAAATATAAAAATATTTTGTTTTGTAATATAGAATAATTAAAATAATAATTAATTGTCATAAGAATATAATATTGATTAAAAAGACAATAATCATTAAGATAAGTCTACTCCTTTAAGTTGAGACACACTAGCTGCCATGGACCTCCTACTTCCATCTCTTGAAGTGAGAAAGATGATGATATTGTATCAATAACGACTAACATCATATCTTCTACCCCTTTAAGTTGAGACACAATTCTTGACAATAACAGCTAAGATCATATCTTCGTAGATCCTTATAATTTAATAAAAATCTTTATGGGATGATTGGACACAACCAATGTCGTTCTTTCGCCCTCTTTGTGTTGAAATGTGGTAGCAAACACATATTGTAACTTTCCTCTCTCGAGGTGATGATGTTGGACTATGATTGTCATTGTTTTTTCTCACTTAATCTTTTAAACCACAAAAAAACTATTTTTTTTACAAAAGAGCTACATATATATTGATTCCCTATTATACATATAAATATGAAGGAGAAATATAAACTCTTATAAGACATAAAAATAAAAAATTAATTTTAGTCCAAAGTAAGTAGGTTGATGGGCAAGCCTCTTCCTGTCGCAATGGTGTGGGGCGTTAGAGGTTGTTGCCCCGTGGCCAACTCGAAGTGGCTGAAATTCGACACAAAGCTTTTCGGTTGTTACTTTATAGCAACATTGAGCAACAGGGCTTTTGCACGAGGGTTGGAACAAAGACACATTTAATTATGAATTAAAATGTGGTAGGTAAAGTCATATATATCTGCATGGTCACAGATAGCTAGTCAGGTCAGCTTATAATCCAACCCATCCAACAAGCACAGAGAGGCTCTAGTAAGTGCCAATCAATTGTTTGCGCGCCCACCTTCTTTGTTTTGCTTTTCTTCCCTTTCGCTTGGACCGCGAATAGCCGATTGAACAAGATCTCTTCATCTGAAGGAAAGAGGAGTTGAATTGGGACGGGTGTAATCTTCACTCACCGAAGATTATTCTCTTCACATAGATCTCAGGATACGAGACCTTCCTTCAACTACGAACTAGGAACTAATGGACTTACCGCTCATACAACTCCTAGCCAAAAAGTAGTTAGCCTTCTTTTCCTAAGGTAAGGATCCATGCTACAAACAAGGGTATCATCTTAGTTTGGACGAACAATATGCTAATACTCTCCTCGAACCATATTCGACTCCTGAACCTCAAAAATTGGTTCAAAGACGAAAATTATCTAAATTGGGTATAAAATGGGGTTTATGCATTTTTTCTATAAATAAACGCATTAACGACTCTAATTTTTACGTAGACGATTGAATCTTATCCTTTCAATTATATCTTCTTAACCATAGAAGTTGAGTGGCCATGTGCAACAATATGTGACTCCACTGAAAAACTCATAAGAGAGTCATGCATGGAATTATTAATTGCACGAATAAATAACCTTAAAAATATTTTTTTTATTTTTTATTTCCACCTAAGAAAGTATTACACTATACTATGTTTTGCAACTGTTAGATATTTTTTAAAGTAATATAAAAAGGAAAAAAATTTGTATGCTTCTCGCACAACATAATATGTACACTTGTATCTTGATGCACAATAAGTCCTACATATGAGTATTAGAGATTATTATAGGATGGGATAGATATCTATTTTGTCGGTGTGGACATTAAGCCTCACTTATACTAGCTTGATTCTTCATTCATATTATCACTAATATTATGAGTTAGGCGTTTGAGGAGACAAACTATCATTTCTAACCTATGGTATTTAAGTTTCTTTACTTAAAGATTAGATGCAGTCTTGAAACCTTTAGCATGAGTCCAGTGGCAGATCTTGATATAAAGTTCAGGAGGGGTAACGATATTTAATTACACTTTATAAGTTAGATTAATTAAATAATAAAAAATAAAAAAATATCTTCCTTAAAGTGATATTCTTCGGTTTTTTAAAAACTTAAACTTATCGATGATTGAATTAATGGTAAAAGTTTCAGCTATTTTATTTTCAATATAAATCATCATATTGTGCATAAGAATTTTATCTTCTATCTTGAAAAATGATATTTTTTATAGTAGCTAAACAATCATAGTTAAGATAGGTCAGATAAATAGATCAAACAAATAGTACACATTATTTTTCTAATATTGTCAAAGTTGCACTTAGTTCTGAGATGGTTCTAGTTTTTCAAACATTAAGGACTAATGATATCCATAATAAAATATTAATTTTGACATCTCAAGTTAATCTTTTTGTTCATTTAAATACATAGGTTAACATATATTATCAATATTAAATAAATTATTAAAATTCATTTAAATTTTTTGTCAAATGAGTATGTTATCTTTATAATTTATTTCATTAATGTAAAATCGTTATGAACTCAATTGAAGTGATATTATTAGAAGCAATATTAACATTTATATATATGTAAGAAACCTTGGTCCATTATTTATAATTTTTAGAAGTATTATATAAATTGAAGAAAGAAAAAATATATTTGAAAATATAAAAAGTAAAAATCTGGGGTAAAAATCCAGGGAGGCAATTGCCCCCACATGACCTAAGATAATCCGCCACTGCATGAGTCTATAATATTTTAAGTAGTCTAATTTTTAGATACCCTAGCATCTCACCTTATGGTTGTGTCCTTCAGAAGTTTCAATAAAACTTATAGATATAGCTTATCCAAGACACGGGAAGCACACTTCTCCTATCATGTCGTAGGGACCTTTGTCCCCCAAAAATGAATATGGGTGACCTTGCCGCGATCTAGGCCTGTGAGGAATAACATAGCATTATACTATGGTATCCTAATCCACCAGGAAAAGGCTCATTTGCATGCAGAAAGAAATACCCACAGTGTGGCCCATCATCCTAAGGGTAAAGACTTAAGGTGACCCACCAATGCCTTGAGTCTAGCCAGAACTAGATGGTAAATGTCGGTTCATCTTGGCATCACATATTTTGTAATGATTTCTAATCCGCCCAAAATAAGGATAATTAAACCTATTGGGCGTATATCATGCATCCATAATTACACGACTTTTAAAAAGTACCCAGAACAACGTAGAGATTATCACCATATGATATCTTTTCACTCGTAATGACGACTAAGGCCCCGGCATATGGTACATTATCCTTAGGGGCTTGTATTTTGAATTATTAATCAACTACTCCTCCACTTATTTATTCATTCATTTACCTATTCATCTATTCATACATTTATTCAAAAAAATGTACATCACCCAAAATTCATCTTTTATTCGTTTATTCATTCATCCATTCATATATGCATTAAAAATACACCAGTCATGTTTATCTACTTCATCATCCATTCATGAATTCATTTATCCAAAAATTGTTTACATCATTCAAACATTGTATTTCATGCATTATTATCTCAAGCATTCTAATATATTGTCATGTAATATCATTTCATGCATTACTTCAACTCTCACGTCCATTCTCATTAACAAAATATATGAATCATTTCATACATATCCAAGTATTTCAAAGGTAACATTTAATAGTGGAGATGGAAAAACGGGTTGTCCAACCCGTTTGGCCCGTGCTCGTAAATACCCACAAAATTTAAGCAGGTACAAACATGTTCATATTGTCTTAATGGACATAAATTGCATGTCATGTCCATTTTAAAATGGTCTGATGGGCATGCGGGTGGCCTGCCGACATTGATAAACAATAAAAAAAAAATTAAAAACTCATAATAAAATTAAAAAATTAAATAAAGTAGTTGAAGATAATTTTTTTAAATATTTTTTATGTTTTATATGAAATTGAATAAATCATATCCACTACAACAGATTTTGTATTTAGTGGAGGTTTTTTATGCGAGTAGCAGAGGTTTCAAAAACCGCTACAGTTATGACCGCTAGAAGCGTTTTGCGGAGGTTTTAGAAAACCTCCAGTACCTTTAAATTCGCAGCGGTTTATTTGTGGAGGTTTTTGACCTCCACTATTTGAGGAGGTTTTTAACCTACGCTATTTGAGGAGGTTTTGTTAGTGTTTACCATTGAGGCTTTAAACATCTACTGTTTGAGAATGTTAATTGTGGAGATTTTCAACCCCACTACTTGAAATAACAAATGGAGACATGCTAGAAGGTATTTCAACCTCAATTTAATTTCATAAATTTTACAATTTTAGTGTCATTAATTTGTAATTATTATTTAAATATACAATACTAAATAAAAATGTTCTTAGCAATAATAAAATTTTATTGCAAGTAACCAATGTAGCATAATAAAGTTGAAAGAGTTACAATTCATCATTCGTTATAAATTCAGATACACCAAAAAATCTCAAAAAACTAGAAGTAGTCTCATATCACACTTTAAAAACAAAATACATAACAAATATCTAAAATGTTGCTGGCTCCAGATGATCATCTTGCAACCAAAGGTGGATTAGGCATACTTGCATCATCATTTGCCTGAAATAATAAAAAAATTTAATAATTACTGCATCATTACATACTAACTAAAAATGTAAAAATAACAACAATACTTCCTTGTTTAATGATGAAATCTATAAAACAATCTTAACACTGTAGCAAGTGTACAATACTACATGTGTAAAAAGCATAGTTATTAAAACCGTTTCGTACCGGCCGGTTCAACCGGAAAACCGGTGAACCGGGCCCCTAACCGGTACGGTACAGGTGTTGAACCGGCCAAGTATCA
>NW_017721774.1:0-1375 GCF_001865875.1 Lupinus angustifolius | reverse complement strand
TACCCTGACCGGTTTGATAACCGGTACGGTTTTAACAACACTGGTAAAAAGTATATGTATCAACAATGTCATAGCTGATACCCCAAATTGTACAAATGCTAACGGTGAATACTTCTTGATTTTTATCAACGCATATAAAGACTATGTATCTATAGGCAATAACTAATAAGTAATATGCCAAATGCAAGGTAGACATGCAAGTCAGCAACATGCACATTCATGTATAGTTAGACAACAGATTTTGCTAGCCTCCTGGTGACAATTTATACTATATCAAACATTGAACAATTTATACTATATCTAACCAGAAATGGAAACTTTCAAAATCTCATTATATTCAAACCAGGAAATTCAAACAAACAAACAAAATATTGAATATAATAATGGTACTTGCACATACATGTGTAAAGAAGTTAGCCAATCCTTCAGGGATCCCTCCTTCTTTCATTATGATGTAGGACTTAAATGCTGATTCCAAATTGTTGCATCTTTCTCGCCAATCATTAGAAGATGAAGATGCGACAACAAATGATGAAGAGTGGCTCAAATCAGAAATTCGAAGTCTAGTATTCCTATATGTATTCGTAGGAACTGTTCCCATACTCATGGTTAGCACTCTCCCAGAGTGATCTGGTCCCATCACTCTACCAACTGAATCATGAGGAGAAACTTCAGATTCATCAATGTTGGTTTGAGTCAAAGCCTCTTGAATTTGTTCCTACATGCATGCAAAAATGTCATCAATTGTAAAAATTTGAAGATTAAAATTCAATCCATGCAAAGAAGATTAGTTAATTAGATTGAACCTACCGCTACAATCTTTGCCGCTTCATTTACAAATGTTCCATCCTTCCTTTTATGAGTGGCAACGTATAAGTTTCCACGACCTGGTGGCTTCCCATTCACCATCTAAAATATAGAAAACTTAAGTCAAAGTTGAGCTTTTCTAAATAAATAAAAATTAATAAGTGCAAAGTCTAAATAAATAAAAAGCAATATGATAGTGTCGCTACCATCTCACGCCTTCTTCTTGAATTAGGCTTAGAACCACCAATATGCGGAATTACTTGCTTCTTTCGAATTTCTTTGTTTTTCCTACAAAGTTCCTATAAAAAACAATTATATATTCACACACTAATCAAATAAAAATAGCTATAGAAAAAATCAAACAACCAAAGTAATGTCAATTTATATATCATAGTTGATGGTCTCAGACGATAGTGAACAAAACGAGTACATTGATCTTTGTCTATGCCAATTGGAACATTTCTTATAATTTCATCTCTAGTCTTGGCTGTATCAGAGAACCCGTTCCATACTCTTTGCCTACTTGTACTCCATTTTCTCCCAAGACTAAGTTTGCAATATCGTCTTG
>NW_017721773.1:0-71918 GCF_001865875.1 Lupinus angustifolius | reverse complement strand
AATAAGTTGAAGGTATACCACTACGTCCACCTGACCACTTATCATAATCTATTGGAAACAACTTACAATCAGATGCCAATGTTCCTAAAAATCCAGCAAGAAGGCCTTGCGCATCACCATAGGTTGCGCCTTGCTCATCAAAATCCACAATGATGCATAGTCTGATAGGTAAGTTATTCACTTCTCTAACTTTGACCTTAATCTGCTTGACAACTCTTGCTGAGTCTATAACAATAAAATAGAACATCAAATATGTCCATCAAGACCCAAAATAATTTAACAAAAGACAAACAAATAGACTCGCGTCCAAGTAAATATAACCCTTGTACCTATTGCATCGACAATCCAATAATGTATAGACTTGCGTCCAACATGATCTTCCAATGTTTCCGCTTCTCTTGGGACTTCCGGAGATGACACATCGGGGGCTTCTAAGGAATGTACTGGTGGGACTTCTGAAGCTAATACATCAGGAGCTTATAAGGAATGTATTGATGGGACTTCCGGAGTTGACACATCAGGAGCTTGTGAACGGGCTTGAACTGATAGTGAAGGGTTTGTAGGATTTATTGCTGGTGAAGAATGAGTTGAATATTCTACTGAAGATGCAACACATTGTGATTGAGTTGCTGATTTTAATAGATTCTGAAAACACTTCACTTTCGGCATGTCTCTATATTCATGTGAAAAAATAGAAAATGAGATAAAAATAATTAAATAATAGTATGACATAATAAGTAAGTTGATAACAGAAAGGAAATAACAATAGTATTAACTATGTAAAACAATTACCTCTAAAAAAGTATGATAGTAACTATATAAAACAATTACTTCAAGAAAGAGTGAAGTTTTCTAAACTATATTATCAAATACATGGTTTGTTGCCAATTGCACATATTCATCATTTAAAGTACAAAATTGTTCAAGATTTTGCTCTTGGTATGGTTCATTTTGATATGCATCATGTTCTTCTTCTTCTCCTATGTCATATAAGTCTCTTGGATTTAGATGCACAACAAGACTCCACCCTTCATTGACCACATCATCTACATAATACACCATTTCTGCTTGAGATGCTTCTATGTAAGGTTCATGTTCTTCACGATCACCATTATGAATTAATCTATCAAAGTTAACACAATTAAAATTCCAATTGTCCTTTTTATACCCTCTATCTCTTGTAGTTTCTGCCCATCTACATTTGAAGAGAATAACTCTGAACTGGCCATAATAGTTAATCTCAATGATATCTTCCAACTTTCCATAATATGGTAAGTCTGCTTGCCTTATGTTCCCATCAACCCTACTTGAAATACAGGATGTATTAGAGGTTAAGAAAACCCCACTATTTTGCATTCTCAATCCATCTTCTCGAGCCAAGGTTCGAAATTTGAATCCCTTGATATTATAAGCAGTAAATCTTCTTGCAATGTCTAACGGGCCTCGTGCTAGAAACTTTAGATCATTAGACATTGAATTTATTGTGTCTGGATTCATAACCTAAGTTTACAAAAATATGTAAGTTAGAATTGAAAGTTAGTATGTATGACAAATAAAAACATGACTACAAGTTGGTCACTCACCCTCCTTCGAAACCAATCAACAAATTCTTTGTTGACTCTCTTCTCTATATTCGTAGTTGAAGGTTTCCTTCCCCTTGAACTTCTTTTTATGAATTCTCTAAACTCACTATTTAAAAACTTATGTTACAATCAATAAAATGACTATTATATTTCAAGTAGTAAATCACTTAGATTTTATCTCATTTACTTACTCCACAAATGGTGTGACAATTGCACAATTTAGAAGCACATATCGATGAGCTTGAAGTTTTTGCATCTGAGTTAAAGTGAACATTGAGGTAGCTCCTATTGGTTTACCAACTTGTGGGAATATAGAGGATACAAATAAAAGCTCTTTATCACTCGGGTCATCACGAACACGTCTAGGTCTATTGAACCTTGTCTCTATATCTTCAATGTATCGAGAACAAAAATTAAGAGACTCTTCTGCTAAGTAACACTCGGCTATCGAACCTTCTGGTTGCGCCATGTTTCGGACAAAGGATTTTAAATGACCCAACTCTCTACAAGAATGATGAATAATTAGGGAAAAGAATGAATGATATTTATAATATATATGAACATAACGTAGTAATGTTTTACCTCTCCACATGATACATATATCGATAATGCACTGGACCTCCAAGTATTGCTTCCTCCACGAGATGAACAGTTAAGTGAACCATTACAGTGAAGAATGATGGTGGGAATAACATCTCCAAGTGACAAAGTGTAACTACAATTCGTTCTTGGAGTGTATGAAGTTCCGAAAGATTTAAGCTTTTACCACAAAGGACTCTAAAAAATGAACAGAACTCCACTAAGGTTGCAGTAACATGGTTCGGCAACAAGTTACGAATTGCTAGAGGTAGCAATTGTTCCATAATAATGTGGCAATCATGGCTTTTCAACACAAATATTTTTTGTTTTTCCTCATCAATACATCTACAAATGTTACTTGTGTAACCATCTAGTACCGTAACATTCTTCAAAGCTTTGAGGAATAACTTTTTGTTGTCACGGGTTAGTGAAAACAAAGCGAGGTTATATCTATCATTATCATCCGGCCAAAGATTAGACCTTATGCCCATTTCTCTCAAATCCATCCGGGCTTTAAGATTGTCTTTTGATTTAGACCTATCATGGAGCAAAGTATATATGATATTGTCAAAAATTTTTTTTCAATATGCATAAAATCTAGACAATGACGCAACAAATTAAACTCCCAATATGGAAGTTCAAAGAATATGCTTCTTTTATTCCATTGTTTAGGTTCTTCTCTAGATCTTTTTCCAGTACCATTCAGCTTTGCTTCTTTCCCAAATGTAACATTAATATTTTCCACCTGCCTAAAAATACCAGATCCTGATAATTTTGATGGTGGATTTCGTTCCTCAGTGCTTCCATCAAAGCGAGCACGAATCAATCTAAATCTGCGATTTCTACTTAGAAAGCGACGATGACCCATAAAACACCTTACTACTATGAGGAAGACGACAAGGTTCTGCATCAAAGTTACAAGTAGGACAAGCTAAACCTGTATGTGTGTTCCAACCAAATAAAATGCTTAAACCAGGAAAGTCACTAATTGTCCACATAAGATATGCCCGCATTCTAAAAGTTTCGTTTGATGAAGAATCAAAAGTTTCCATGCCATCATTCCATAGCTCTTTCAACTCCTCTACAAGGGGACGTAAGTACACATCTATATTGTTTCCAGGTGTGTGCTTGCCCAGAATAGTCATTGATAGAATGAAAGAAGTATGCTTCATACACATCCAAGGAGGAAGATTATATGGAGTTAAGAACATTGGCCAAATGCTATAGGTAGAACTAAGTGTTCCAAATGGATTAAAACCATCTGTAGCAAGGCCTAAGCGGACATTTCGAGGATCTGAAGCAAAATCGGGATGCATTAAATTAAAATGCCTTATCAATCCATCTTTATTGCTTTCTGAAGCATGCCATCTCATATGCTTTGCAGTCTTAGAACACCTGAACAATCGTTCCAATCTTGGTTTGAGTGGAAAGTAGCGCAAAACCTTTGCTGCTACCTTGTTTTTCTTATTGGGTTTCCATCTAGATTTACCACAATGTTTGCATGCATCCAAGTCTTTTTCACCATCTCCCAAATATAACATACAGTCATTTGGACATGCATCTATCTTGGTGTAGTTAAGACCAAGTTTGTTAATGATTTTCTTTGACTCATAAATAGATGGAGGCAACTTCACTTCTTGAAATGCATCTCCCAACAAATCTAATATCAAAGTCATCGCCTTGTCACTTAATCCACACAAAACCTTTATATGATATAATTTGATTATAAACTCCAGTTTTGTGTAATTGCTCCCTTCATACAATTTCTGATTTCCGTCTTTTAGAAACTCGTCAATGAATCTATGATCGTCCCTTGGCCCCTAATTTTAGAATTTCGTCAGCGCCACATTGTTCTGATACACCTTCATTATTGACTTGTTGTCTATAATTCCCAAATGCATTATTCATCATTGTCTCCATTGGATTCTCATAATCACAAGTTTCTTGCATTACATCTTCAGTTGTAGTAGAGTGAAATACTTGCTTTTCACCATGAAGATTCCATATAACATATTTTAGGGGAAATGGTTTCTTAAACAAATGGTCATAAGCTATTTCTCTAGTTTGCCATTTCAGAAACCCACATTTGGGATATGGACATCGAATTGTATCTCCAATAGCTCCATTCTTAAAAGCCAAATCTAAGAACTGACTTAAACCAATTAAGTAGTCATTTGTATTGCGTGGCTTAGAAATCCAAGTTTTATCCATTACAATATATACCTAAACATTTTGAATACTAAATCATTAGGATGAGGCAAAAATTAAAGTACATTCATAATACAAATTAAGTTAAAAAACAAGTACATTCTAATATTGTAGTCATATGAATTAAATAAACTACACTTAATCAAAAGCGTAAGAAAATCAGTTTAGTTGAAAATCAGTTTGTTGACAATCTAAAGTTGGTAGTGATTGAAGAGTCTTTTTTTTTGTTCAGATACGTGGATGAAAAGCTTGGGAGGAGGAGACTTTAACTCATGGGTATGAGTGCTCCACAGGTATGAGTTCCATTGATGTATATATTTTTTGTTCTTGTGTAAATTTTCTAATCTCTCAGTTTTACTAATAACTTTCATCAATGTTACTTTGAAATAGTGCTATATGAGACATTCAGACCTCATACCTATATATGGCATTTGATATGCATGTGTGCAGATACTTCAAGATTTAGGCTTACTCATGAAACATCATTTGTGAGAGCCCATACCAGTTTTTGGACAAGGATTTCAATGTTCTTCTATATTGTGAGACCCATCTTACCAACTTTATATTCCCCCTTCTTATATTAAGTACCCATCTTACGAGTAATCCTTTTGGTTGAAAAACATGTTAAGATGATTATTTTCATGAGTAGAACAAAACACTCTAGTTGCTAGCAAAAGATCCATATTTATGAAAAAGAAAATGATAAGTGAAAACACGCTTCATAGATAAGGAATAAACAAAGCTTGACACTTCTATTTTAAAGTAACATAATTAAAAATCGCAGCATATAATCAAAGGCACAGCAAGTCACCATAAGCTTATTAAATGAACTATCAAATGAACATATAATCAAAGGTGTAGCAAGTGAAATCGCAGCATTTCTACTACAGGTTCTACTCTAAAATATTGAAAGCAAGGAACAAAGTTTCACAACAAACACAATCAACCAAAAACAGAGAAAATTCAAAACAAAAATAATCAACCAAAAAATCAAAACAAACAGAAAACCCTAATCCCTAAAAATTTCACTTGTTTATAATGCTAACCTGTTGTTGACGAATGGAAGAGCACAAAGAAATCGAAATCGAAATGAATGGAAAAGAAATCGAAATGAGTGGAAGAGAACCTCTATGTGAAAGAGATCATATGTGTGCAAGAGAGCCTCAACGTAGAAGAATGGAAAATAATGGGAAATAATAAAAGATTTAGGTTTTGTAATGGGAAATTGATAGTGGAGGTTGAAAACCTCTACTAATTAAATAAAAACCCCCAATGTATATTTAGTTAATTGCCCAGCCCGCCCTGTTTGATTTATTTGTGGAGATTTCAATAACCTCCACAAAAAAACCTCCACTAAATACAAAATCTGTTGTAGTGATCACATCATAATTTTTTGAGACATTAAATTACATCATATCAAGATTTGTTTGAATTGTTTCTATTTTTTTTTCTCTTATATCAAGCCAGTGGGCCACCTGCATTGCCCATAGAAATTCTCGTGGACATGGCAGACAAACATGCAAGGCTAAACGGGTAAACAGACAAATTTTCTATGTTGTGCCTGCAAAGTTTTGTAGGCTAAGCATACGGGCGCACGTGCTTCGCCCATTTTGCCATCTATATTTAATAGTTAGCCTTCATGTATTCGAAATCATATGCATCATAAATTAAATTTTTCAAACACTCTCATGCACTTTAAAAAGAAAATCACACTACATTCCTTAGCTACATCTCATGCATTAACGTCAGATATTAGATAAACAAAATAAAATTGGTTGATATGTTAATGTCAGATACTAGAATTAAAATCATAAGAAGGATGATGCAATTGTAAGCCGTAAAATGGTGGGGGTCTTCAGGCAGATTTTTCTGATGAAACATAGTTTTACTTTAATTCCTAAAACAATAAGAACATACAATCACCCCATTTGAGTCTATTAGATATGAAAGGAAATTATCTTTGAATTGCCCATAAAATGTCAATAGCTCGAGGCGGGTAGTTCTTCAATCATTTTATTGACATTCAATTACTAAGAAATAAATATGTTTTTTCATAGCATTTGATCATTTGACCAGAAGGATAAAGCATTCGAAGTAAGTCAAATAAAACTTTTCCTTCATCAAAGTGTGAAAGAAAATCTAAGAAAAATATATAAAAAGGTCATTGGAAATCCTCAATGAATATGTTAAGCAAAAGTTAAGACAACAAAAAATTCACGACTAATGACCGCCAAAGGAACCATCCATGTCTCTCAAGGAAAAGCTATCGCCTTAATCTTAGGCCTTTATCCATCAAATCATAAAGCCATGTTAGAGCCAATAAAATTTCGTTAGTAGTTAAATATCATAATAGAAAACTATTGAAAATAGGACAACAGAAAAAGTGGTATGAGAAACTCATAATTTTTGTCCTTTTATACTTTTTGTGGAAAACCTTAACCATACCATTGCACAAGCTTAAATAGATCTTCTTGAATATTTGATTTGCTTAAAATACACACCATAACAGATAAACATTGACCTTGCTAAATTTTATAAAAGTTTGATTAAAATATCTCATCTTTAATGCTTATGATTAAAATGCATTCTTTCTTATCGTCATCATCACTCATAGCATAAACATTGTCCAAATCTACATGACAATTTTTTTAGCATTTATTTTTATAGAGGTATACATGGATTAAAATCATGTCAAATGGAAATACAAAACAACATACAAGAAAGGAATAGTCAAATCCACTCAAAGTGATGTAGATTTTGAGATGATTTTTTTTCTAAGGCCTTCAAATTAAGCCTATCGGATCAATTTGAATATATGTGTGATTTCCATTCTATTGGGACAATTTTTTAGTTGATCTCAATTTTCAATTGGAAAGTTCAAGGAGCCCAAAAAGGGTTGTGCTGAAATTTCTTATTATGAATAACCAGAAATAAAAAATCCCTTAACCAAGTAAACCAAATCAAAATAAATAATGATGGATTAGAAAATATATTAAGCATGATTCTTATTTGATTTTTAAATGCATTATAAAATTATTTTGCAACACTATGTATGCGTGCAACTTTTTTGTGCTAACTGCTAACAATAACCATTATGCAACACATTTTTCGACCTTCCTTCCTCCACTTCACATTTCCCACTATTGCGGTATGCACTTACAGTTTCTGATGTTCTCATCTTTTGCAATCTCTCTTCTTCTTTATATAATAATCAATAGTAATAAATATATTTATTTTCTTCCTTTTTTTATTCACTTTATTAGAATATTTTAATTCAATTTATCTTTTAGTACTATTTTTAATTTTTAACAATTGTAATTAAATATGTATTAAAAATTAGATAAATATAAAATAACAAATTAATTCACTTAATATAAAAATAATAGAAATAATATTAAGTATTAAATAATAAAAAATGTATATGGATTAAAATGATTGTAGTTAGTTAGTAAAATCATATTTTCTACCTATCCAACTTGAGACGTGATAGCAGAGATATAGGGTTGCCACTTCCTTATCTTGAAGTGTGAAAGATAGATGATAATAAATGTTTGATTTTTATTCAATCTTTATAGTATAATAAAATCATTAAATATTGGAGGAGCGGACACAATTAATATTGTGTTTTCTTCCTCTTTGAGTTGAGATGTTATAGAAGACATAAGGATGCTAATTCCATTTCTTGAGGTGAGGATTATGTTATAGAAGAGACAATTTCATTTTTAGTAATTTAAAATTATATGTATCTAGGGACCAATTTTATTAATAGTTAAAGTTTAATGAGTAATTATGAAGAAAAAGTAGTTTATGGTGTCTACTTGCAAAACGCATAAATTTTATGGGTGTTTTGTGAACTTTTCCCTTTTTAAAATAATATAAGTGGACTTGATATCACATCTTAGCTCAAACATAAGGATTAGATGTCTGATTTAGATTGAATTAGACACAATAAGTATGTTAAACAAATTATACACTGATATCATTAAAATATTTTTAAATAGATTAAATAAGTTAAATTTAAATAATTATTTTTTAATATTATGCTAATCAGTCCGTCATAACCTGCAACTGCCATTTATATTAGGACCAGTTTCACCTGTAATTTAATATACATAAATTAACCCTTTATCTCTTATTATTATTATTAACATGAAACACATAAGTCACTTAATTCGCAAGACCCTAATGGATTAGTATACTACTATATCCTAGTAATGGATGAAGTAATACATATATGGTGGTTATCAGATCCATACACTTATCATCCTTTTGTCTAGAAACTAGAATGTAAAGTTGATGACAAAGAAGTAACATGTGAGTGGGTTTGTGCAAGTGCAACTTGGTCACCCTTGTGAGTATACGTTATTATGACACCTCATTTGTAGAGAAATAGTGGCCATAGTTGGATCATGTGAATCTTCCCTAGTAACTCTAGTGAACATAATGTTATCATCTGCACAAAAAAAGAGTGAGATATAATAGGTTTAGCAACCCTTATAGCATGCAAAGTTTTCCTCGTTATAGGATTTGAAATATCATTGTAGAGAGATTATGTTAATATTTAAAGTTGGATAAGAGATAAACATGATCTAACTCAATTTGTCTTATTGTCTCTTATAACTTATATTTGAACGTGTTTATTCAATTTTATACACAGTAATGATATCTTTTGGCTGAAAGTATATAATACATTTTGTTGTAATAATCTATCTACTTATATTTCTAATAGTGTTTTTTCAACTGCCTTTGCTATTTATTTATATAATCTTGTGCAAATATTATTTTGCATATGTCATTGATGCTCTAATCTTGCCTTTTTATATATATATATATAAATTATTTCAAAATTATCTATATATCATTTCAAATATCAAATTACATATTTATAACAATAAATAATATTTAGAAAACTTTTATCTAAAATGGTAATGTATATTATTTAAACGGTCTAGTTCGGATTCAAGTTCAAAAATTAGCCCGATTAACATATAGGGTCAAGTTAGCCTTCAAATCTATGACTAAGTTCGGGTTAAAAAATAGTTTGATGATGCATGCTCACCCCTTTTGACCACTATTGCAACTAAGACTTTGTTTGGGAGTTATGAGTAAAAGTGGAAGAGAGTGATCAAAGGGTTATGAAGGGAATGGAAAAGGAAGAAAATTATCCTGCTTGTTTGAGAGTATAAAATTTAGAAGATGATGGTAAACTAATGATGATGTCAGAATATTTTTAATTTTTCCTTTAATAATGTAATTAACAATGAGAAATAGACAATAATGTATAATTATATAATATTTCTAAAAATATTTAGCTATTTTGATATTTTATCTCCAAACAACTTCAAATTTGGGGAACTTTAAAAACAATGGGAAGGATTTTCATAGTCATTTATTTTCTTCCATTCTTCTCCAAAACCTAACTCTCAAACAAAGTCTAAAGTTCTCGAATTCTCCAAACAAGTAAGAGTTCAAATGAATGCAAATTAACTAAACACGTTAAGGAAATTGATTCTAAAGTGAGGCCATCACCTAGAGAATGAAAGGGAAAGATTTATATGTTTATATATAGAGTGGAGATTTACTTACTCCAAGAGTAAATTTTTAAACTTACTCTCAATCTTAACCATCAATTCTATAGATATCTAATAGTTTAAATCTACTCATAATTCAAACCATTAAATTTCCCTAGAATTGATGGCTATGATGGAGTAAGTAGATCTCACCCCCTTATATATAACAATATAATAGTTTTGACATCTATTAGAAGCATCTATGAATAGTGGTGGAAAAATTGTCAATCACTGCCTTTTTTTCTTAGCATAGTGATGACTTATATGTTACAATATCTCCAAGTTTCAAGGACTTTATTGGTATAATTAAATGTTGTATCTTGCATATATATTTCAGATACTGGTAATGTAAAAGAGGGTCGAGAATTAAAAGAAGATGTAACGAAACAATCAAGGAAAATTGAGAATGTATGTAGACTATAGAGATTTGAGCAAAGCAAGCCTGGAAAATGATCTCATTGATGTTTTCATCGATGGTGCGGATAGAAGTCATAAGTTATCCATAATTGACGAATATGTGGGACACCAAAGACAACAATGGTGTACAAGTTGAAGTTGTTTCACTCATAGAAGTAGAGATTTCCTCGTTAAGAGTGTTGATGGAAGCAAAGCAAGAAGAGTCAGTATGGGTTAAACTCAATTACAAACAATTGTACATAATTGGCGAGAAGGTTGGAGACCATTCACACTGGTGAAATATACCAAGCTAAAGTGACGAGAGCTTTTGATATGAAGGTTCATCCCAGAGAATTCGAAGTTGAGAACTTAGTGCTGAAAAAGATCCTCCGAAATCAGGAAGATGCTCGTGGAAAATACGCTTCAAGCTATGAAGGTCCTTACATTGTCAAGAATGCATTCTCAAGGGTGGCTCTGATCCTAACATAGATCAGAACATTTTACCCAAACTTGTGAACATAGACGCGATTAAGTGATTCAATGCCTGAAAAAAAGAAAAAAGAAAATGAAAAAAAAGAAAGCTCGTTAGGTTGAAAACCCGAAAGGGAAACATAACCAAAAATTAGGGTATTAGTAAAAGCCTACTAGGTTGAAAACTCGAAAGGGTGACTTAGGAAAAAGTTAAGGCAATAAAAATGCATTTTTTCTTACGTGTCTATCACACTACGGGCGAACCAAGAGTCTCCACATGTTTGTGTCAAGTGGAATTGTAGAAGTTTTGATCATTATGAGATGGAATAGGAAGTTCTTGGGAGAATAGAAAAATGGCGATCATGATGGTCCAGTTATTGGACCATCTCAGGAGATCAATTGATGAATGAGAAATTACTTTATATTGGGGCAAAAATTTTGTAAAATTTTGTAACTTGTTCTAGACTTACAAGACATGGATGGAAATATTTTAGCCAAACCTCTTAACACAGACGTAATCAAGAGTGTCTATGCCTAAAAAATAGAAACTTGAAATAAAAGAAAAGTCTGTTAGGTTGAAAACCAAAATGGGCAGCCTAAGCAAAAATTTGGGTATGAATGAGAAACTCGTTAGGTTGAAAACCCGAAAGGACAACCTAAGCAAAAGTTAGGGTATGAATTAAAAACTTGTTAGGTTGAAAAACTGAAAGAGTGACCTAAGCAAAAATCAGTGTATGAATCAAAGCATGTTAGGTTGAAAACCCGAAAGGGCAACCTAAGCAAAAGTTAGGGCAATGAAAAGGCAATTATCTTGAAAGTCTACTACCATTAGAGTAAGTCATAATCCTCCACATGTGTGCACATCATCTTGGAATTGTAGAAGTTTCGGGTTTTACGGGATGAAATATGAAGTTCTTGAGAGTACCAAACAAGTAAAATTCAGTGGTCAAGTTATCTGGTTGTCTCGTGAAATCAATTGATAAATGAGCAATTACCTTATAGTGGGATAAATTTTTTGCAAATTTTTGTAACTTGTAATATCTCTCGTGACACATATATCACTGAACTTTCCAATTAAAATTCCCTGAACATCAATAATGAAAAATTTATTCATTTCCCTATTATGATATTGAGCATTATGTGTGCATATTCACTTAAATAAGTCTCAAGTTTTATAAATATGATGTTTGAACTACATAATCAGGTAACTATTATGATATTGTCTTCAACAAGTGATTCAAGCGAACAAAACCCATTGGAACTAAGTCTCGAGGTGTATATCGACGAGGAACAAATGATGTATTTTTTCATACCGAAATAAGGCAGACCCCAACACATTCCAAGATTCAAAAAAAGAAGAAAGACGATGTGATCAATATCGACTTGATTAGTTGTTGCCTATCGAGGAAGCGTTGTGGTTTCATATCAATCAAACTTAATGACATGTGTGTAACCCATCATACATACATCATGATAAACATCTTCGCATTACTCATGCATCATTAGCATCTACACTATCATATGCATTCTCAGTCGAAGTTTTGACTCGAAATATCCTTCTAAGTTTTGATCTAGGTTCCCTTGTTGTTCATGTGTTCCCGTGAATCCTCTTGCACCCCGACCCCTCGGTGGTCGCATGATTGTGCTTTGACCCCACATTGGTCTTATTTATCCTTTTGCACCTCGACCCCTCAGCGGTCGCATGATTATGCTTCGACCCCTCAACGGTTGCGTGATTCTGCTTTGACCCCTCAGTGGTCTTCTTTATCCTTTTGCACTCGGACTCCTCAACCGTCGCGTGATTGTGCTTTGACCCCTCAATGGTCTCTTCTATCCTTTTTCACCCCGACCTCTCAACGGTCGTGCGATTGTGCTTTGACCTCTCAGTGGTCTCTTTTATTCTTTTGCACCCTGACTCCTCACTGGTTGCGTGATTATGCTTTGACCCCTTTGTGGTCTCCTCTACCTTTTGCACCCCGACCCCTCAACGGTCGCGTGATTGTGCTTTGACCCCTTAGTGGTCTCCTTTGGTCAACCTTTGGACTCGTGAGCTCTTTACCCACTAAGCTTGAGCTCATGTTGTGTGCTTGAGCTTGAGGCTTTTTTCTCCGTGTGTTATTCCCCAATCAAAATTTGGTCTTTTTTTATCTTTACATCCTTCTCACCTCGATAACTTTAGCAACATTCGCCGCTCCTATTATTTAATGAAAAGCAAGTAAAGAGGGACAATTGTAAACACCTAATTTTAACCGGTGAAAATTACGTTTAAAATAAATTGCTGAGTAAATAGAAATTGGAGTGTAATGTAAAGGGGTGTGGCAACTAGGCCTATATGAGCCCACTAGGTCAAATGTTTAACCCTAATTACATCCCTATATAATGCCTAACTTAGCAACTCACAAAAGGGGAATGAACAAAAAAAAAAGAGCAGGCAACCCTAATTTTTGAAAAAGAGAAAGAGGCACACTTAGAAAGTATAAGGGAGAAACTAAAACAAAGGTATCATCTTCTTCATAAGCTCTAAAGATGTACTTTTATTCTCATTTGTTTTATTCTAGTTTTTGAAATTATAATTGTGTACTATCAAGTACTTGTGTTTTAAAACTAATTTCATTGTTGAACATCTCACATTGTTGTTAACTTTAAACCCCCAATTTAGTTTTACCCTAACCCCAAATTGATTTCCCATAACCTAACCCCAAATTGATTTCCCATAACCTAACCCCAAATTAATTTTAGCCTAAACCCCTAAATCAGTTTTAGCTTAAATCCTCAAATCAATTTTAGCCTAAACCTCAAATCACTTTTTACCCTAAAACCCCAAATCAATTTCAAACCCTAACCCTAAACCCCCATTTAATTTTTGCCCCAAAATCCTAATTCTCAATTTAATTTTAACCTAAATCCCAAATTGATTTTAACCTAAACCTTATCCCCAAATTAATTTTAAAACATAATCCCCAAATTGATTTAACCCTAAACCCACTTAATTCCTTTTATTATTTACGTATTTCTTATTCTTTAAATTAAAATAAATTTTGTTTTATTATTTCTTTTATATTTTATTATTTTTAATTATTTTATTTCTTCGTTACTGTTTGTTAGTTTCATTTATTTCTATTTATTGTTTTTGTTTGTTTGTTTAATTAGTTATATATATATATATATATATATAAATGTAAAAAAAATATTTTTTTTAAAAAGCAATGAAAAGTAGTCCCACTATAGGTTGGGTGCCTTATCACGCAACTTCATGTCATCTAAAATGAGGTAAGGTAATCCCGCAATAGGCCAAGTGTCTTGTCATGGTATCTTATCTTGTAAAATAAATTTTCAAATAAGTTTAAAGGTGACGTGTAAAATGCAATAAAAAATAATTTTAAAATAATATGAAGCAGTTCCACTATAGGCCGAGCGCCTTGTCGCGCTACTTCATGTCGTCTAAAACAAGGTAAGGTAACCCCACTATAGGCCTTATGTCTTTCGTGTTACCTTATCTTATAAAATAAAATTTTCAAATAATTTTAAAAGTGACGTGAAGTAGTTCCATTATAGACTGAGTGTAATGTCGCGCTACTTGTGTCGTCTAGACAAGGTGAGGTGGCTCCACTATAAGACTAGGACTTGTCGCACCACCTTGCCTTGTTAATTTTTATATGAATGAAATAAAAATATGTTGACTAATCAACTATTTTCTAAAAGAACTATGTAGCCTTGATTTCTCTATTGCAGCTTAAGATACGTAGGAGCAGAGATTCTCCTGTCAAGCACAATTTTTTTTTGTTTTGTCTTTCTTTTTGTTTAATAATGTCAGGGTAAAATTAATGTTTTGAACGAATATCCACATAACTAATTTAGCTATCGTTTTTATCTAAGGCGACATGAGGCACCTAACACCTTCCTCATTGCAAAGAGGTGATTGTCCTTTAAAATTTGCAACACAACTTGCAGATGCTCAACATGTTCATCTTGATTCTTTCAATAAATCAGAAGATTATCGATAAACACGACCACAAACGTGTCGAGGTATGAATGAAAAATCTTGTTCATGTAATCCATGAACACTGCAGGAGCTTTGGTTACACCAAATGACATTACAAGGTATTCGTAATGGCCTTAATGCGTCCGAAAAGCTATCTTCGGAATGTCTTTCGACTTTACGTGTATTTGATGATACCCAGATCAAAGATCGATCTTTGAAAACAATGTAACTCCTCTCAGCTGGTCCATCAAGTTATCAATCCTTGGCAACATGTACTTGTTCTTGATAGTTGCCTTGTTCAATTGTCGATAGTCGGTACACAAAATTCACGTCTTCAAACGAAAATCATAATCAAACAATCACACAAGAAAACATATAAGGCCATACCCAGTCCGGATAGCATTGAACTGCTTTTATACCACTTAATGTAACGCCACAAAAAGCATTTCATAATTACTATATTCAATCTCTTGGAAAAATGGGTAAAAAAATTCTTCTTTTATTTTATTTTATGTAACATATAACTTACAAATCATTTTTTCCATTTTATTTATTCTATTTCAAGACGTCACATTTTCAAACCTTTGCAAAAAACATTTCTTAATACTTAAAATATAATTGAACGAAACACAATTGTTTTCTAAATACTTCTCATTAATCAATTCTTGAATTTGTAATACGTACATCATGGTTTACAAAATACAAGATGGAGTCTATTCTTCGCCCCTAATAAAGACTCAAAATACAAATAAAAATAAAATAATATCGGGGGCATTCGCATTACAAAAGTACCCTACACAGGTTCCCTATCAAAAGAAAGAAAGGAGCTCCTAGATCGGTGGTGCACTGAAAACCTCACTCGGGTCTTCCTTGATCTTCGAGTCTCTCTATAACCTCCACCGAATCCTCTATGCAAATTAACTCTACACAGTCATCGTCCTTGTCCTCCACCACCTCATCTGCTGCCCAATCCATCAAAGGGTCTGGGGTGTACCTCCTATGTCCTGATGAAGCAGTCATGTTTGCTCCTTCTGTCCCTCTTGGTTTTGAGTCAGTAGATGCGAATCCCAGTTGGGGCCAGGTCCTGAAAACCTTTGATTTGCCTCGTGCCTCAGCTGGTGCGGATGGACTGACAGGTACGGACCTTCGCTCTGGTAGGGTGAACGATGAAAAAGTTTGTCTTTACCATATGGGTTTTGAGAGATTATGAATCAAGTTCGTGGTGTAAGATTATGAAACTTAGAATACAAGCATTAAGATTGAAGGAGAAAGATCCTAAAGTAGCATCATTTACAGTTATGAATAGCAATATTCTTATTTTGTTGTTGGTAAAAAAGCCTATAGTTATGGTTTAAATGATGAAAATTATATGAGATTTGAAGAAGTTGGTGAACATAGATGTGATTCAATAGTCTGTTTCACTTCCTACTCAAATACTCTTCGCCCATGTGGAACCGGTGCTACCACTATGTTCTACAAACAATGCTCTACTACTTATCCCAATGAAAAAAATGCTCCAGTGTAATCTTCTCCAAAGTTAAAAGTTCTTACTTATTAATATCTTAGATGGGAAAGTCACAAAGCCATTTTGTTTTAGTTCATATTTTTGTGATCACAACATGATAAAGCATGACATAATGTAGATTTATCTATTTGTTGTTTCAAATAACACCAAGTTCGTAATACTTTCTATCAACATTAGTGAAAAATTTGTAATGGAATTTATGTCATTAGATTTTGCTTTTATATGATTACTTTTAACATTATACTGGGTAAGATTTCATGTATAGCAAATAAAACGAGAAAATGAGTGTAATAATAAAATGGATAAGACTTTATCTTTTAAGGGATTGACCAATTCAGTGGTTGATATTAGAGTATGATTAGTTGGTCCATGCTCATTTACCTATGGAGTTTTAGGAATTTGCAACAGAGGTCACCTTATCAGGTCCTCTATGGAGTCATTTCTGATTACAAACTCTTCAAAGTTTTTGGTTGCTCTTGTTATCCTCTTCTTAGGCCTTACAACAAAAACAAACTTGAACCTAGAAGTATTGAGTGTGTAATCTTAGGGTATTCACCTAATCACAAAGGTTACAAATGCTTATCAACTATCACTCCTTCTAGTCTCTCTCAGTCTCCTACTCCTTTGAATGTGTTTACTCCTCCTACCTCTGTTTCTATGTCTACTGAGCCTGAGTCTAGTGGTGGTCCTTTATTCTCATCTCCTAGTCCTGTTAATCTGTCTGACTTCACCTCTGGGTCTAATATTTCCATTCCTTCTTCTTCTTCTCCTCCCTTATCCATTCTTCCTGCTCAGTCTACTCATCCAATGCAAACTAGATCCAAGTCTGGTATTTTCAAAACCATTGTGTCTCAGGTGTTACTTACTCACAGTGAACCAGTAAATGCTAAGTCTGCTCTTGCTGATCCTATTTGAAAACAAGCAATGCATGAGGAATATAATGCTCTTCTTGCTTTGGAAACATGGTCATTGGTCCCCTTACCTCCTAATAAGCAAGCCATTGGTTGTAAATGGGTCTTTAGGATAAAAGAAAATCTTGATGGTTATGTTCTTAAGTACAAAGCTCGTTTAGTTGCCAAAGGGTTTCATCAAAAACTTGGTATTGATTACACATAAACCTTTTCACCAGTTGTCAAACCCATAACCATTTTAATTCTTTTAACATTGGTTGTTACATATCAATGGCCTCTTGAGCAATTGGATATTAACAATGCCTTTCTAAATGGCATTCTTGATGAAGAAGTGTATATACAGCAACCTTCTGGTTTTCAACATAGTGACAAGTCTCTAGTGTGAAAACTTCATAAAGCAATTTATGGACTCAAGCAAGCACCAAGACAGTAGTTTCAGAAACTTAAGGCCATTATTCTCACTCTTGGTTTCTTCGTCAGCAAATGTGATAACTCACTGTTCATCCATACTTCTACAAATACACAACTCTTTGTCCTTGTTTATGTAGATGACATTATTGGCAGTGGTTCCTCTCAACCTCTTGTTCACAAAGTCATTAAAGACCTTAATGCATCCTTTGCTCTTAAGGAACTTGGTAAACTTGATTACTTTCTTGGTATTGAAATCAAACATCTCTCTAATGGCATTATTCTTATGTCTCAATCAAAATACATTAGAGATCTTCTTGCTAGAGCCAACATAGAATCAGCAAAATCTGTCACTGTTCCTATGACTACAAGCAACAAGTTGTCCAAACAAGGGGGTGATGTCTACACTGATCGTACTTTCTACAAGTCAATTGTTGGGGTACTTCAGTATGCAACTATAACAAGACCTGACATTACCTATAGTGTTAATAAAAATTTTCAATATCTCAATAATCCTCTTAATTCTCACTGGGTTAAAGTCAAATTCCTTCTAGTCTCTCTCAGTCTCCTACTCCTTTGAATGTGTTTACTCCTCCTACCTCTGTTTCTATGTCTACTGAGCCTGAGTCCAGTGGTGGTCCTTTATTCTCATCTCTGGGTCATGTTAATCTGTCTGACTTCACCTCTAGGTCTAATAGTTCCATTCCTTCTTCTTCTCCTCCTCCTCCTTTATCCATTCTTCCTGCTCAGTCTACTCATCCAATGCAAACTAGATCCAAGTCTAGTATTTTCAAAACCATTGTGCCTAGAGTGTTGCTTACTCATAATGAACCAGTATATGCTAAGTCTGCTCTTGCTGATCCTATTTGAAAACAAGCAATGCATGAGGAATATAATGCTCTTCTTGCTTTGGAAACATGGTCATTGGTCCCCTTACCTCCTAATAAGCAAGCCATTGGTTGTAAATGGGTCTTTAGGATAAAAGAAAATCTTGATGGTTATGTTCTTAAGTACAAAGCTCGTTTAGTTGCCAAAGGGTTTCATCAAAAACTTGGTATTGATTACACATAAACCTTTTCACCAGTTGTCAAACCCATAACCATTTTAATTCTTTTAACATTGGTTGTTACATATCAATGGCCTCTTGAGCAATTGGATATTAACAATGCCTTTCTAAATGGCATTCTTGATGAAGAAGTGTATATACAGCAACCTTCTGGTTTTCAACATAGTGACAAGTCTCTAGTGTGAAAACTTCATAAAGCAATTTATGGACTCAAGCAAGCACCAAGACAGTAGTTTCAGAAACTTAAGGCCATTATTCTCACTCTTGGTTTCTTCGTCAGCAAATGTGATAACTCACTGTTCATCCATACTTCTACAAATACACAACTCTTTGTCCTTGTTTATGTAGATGACATTATTGGCAGTGGTTCCTCTCAACCTCTTGTTCACAAAGTCATTAAAGACCTTAATGCATCCTTTGCTCTTAAGGAACTTGGTAAACTTGATTACTTTCTTGGTATTGAAATCAAACATCTCTCTAATGGCATTATTCTTATGTCTCAATCAAAATACATTAGAGATCTTCTTGCTAGAGCCAACATAGAATCAGCAAAATCTGTCACTGTTCCTATGACTACAAGCAACAAGTTGTCCAAACAAGGGGGTGATGTCTACACTGATCGTACTTTCTACAAGTCAATTGTTGGGGTACTTCAGTATGCAACTATAACAAGACCTGACATTACCTATAGTGTTAATAAAAATTTTCAATATCTCAATAATCCTCTTAATTCTCACTGGGTTAAAGTCAAATGGATATTAAGATATCTCTAGGGAACTCTATCTTTTGGTCTCTTCATTCAGCAAACAACTTCATTTGTTCCTCTTACTATATCAGCTTTTCGTGATGTAGATTGGGCATCTGAAATAGATGATAGAAAATCTACCTCTGGTGCTTGTCTTTTTCTTGGTTCGAATCTCATCACCTGGTGGTCCAAGAAGCAGAATACTATTTCCAGATCTAGTACAAAAGCAGAATATAGGAGTTTAGCTCTTGCTGCTCAAGAACTTATGTGGGTTGAATCTCTTCTCCAACAAATTAAGTTTCAATACACTATTCCCAAAATCTTTTGTGACAACCTTAGCATAGTACCTATGTCTCACAATCCATCTCTTCAGGGGGTATATTAGAGTATGGTTAGTTGGTTAGGCTATTATTGAGTTGCTTTTAATTAAAGGTGTGGATAAGACTGTGTTGTACTCACTATGTTGAGCTGGCAAGTCTTTAGTATAAATATCTCACCTTCCTCTTGTAACAACTCAACAAATCATTAATAACAAATTCAACTTTACTCTCTTCATTTCCTCTCTCTCGTTTCTCTCTATTTTATAGTTGAGATTAAGATGTGACTTAATTATGAGTTGGTCTAATTTATCATCAATGGTTTATTTAATAAAGTTTGAAGAGTTATTTGGGGATTATTTATATTTACTTTAAAACAACATTGGTTTAATACTTATTATTTATTCATGTTTGTCGCTACCCCATCTTCGTGGGCGCGAAGGGAAATATGAAAATCTTCTCGAACTGTGTAATGTATCGGGAGATGCAACACAGAGCCATCACATATGAGATCCAATTTCACGTCGCATGGACCAGTGTAGGTGTATTTGTTTTCTTCAATGCTCCATGCCCCCTCCTAGGACCTGGTAAAGCGGTAGCCCCTCATCATCGATGATCTGTCCATCTAAACATGGATGTATACGAGTACACCAGAAAGAAAGAGATGGAGTAAAACATTTAATGAAAAACTTATCATTGACGTCGTGGAATTACACAGAATTTCACACCAAGACAAAGAACAAGTACAGATATATCATATAATCATACACACATGTATTAATGATGAATGAAGTATAAAACATATGATTTTAGAATCAACATTGATAAATACCATGTATGCATGCTATGCATATGTCCATATATATATATATATATATATATATATATGACCGATCTGTTCCAACAAAACAGTCCATTTCACGATGGTGTCGTATCAAACACTTTCTGGACATCCCTCTCATTGATCCTAATTGCAAAGAGGGGTTGTCAGAGATCGTCTAGTTTACATTGTGAGCATTGTCCGATCCAACATAATACCTCATCCAGTAATACACGGGACTCGTCTCACCTAGACTCTCCCTCAAGACTTTGCTGACGAATCACCGCCATCACCATCCCTCTCAACATCTCAGGGCTCATTCGTCTCCCGTAAATTTCCTCTTCACTACTTCATAATTCACAATGAATATGCACACTAATCGAAGTTAGCAAATTAAATCTTTTAATTCATCTTTTATAACGATATACCCATCCTAAGACATCTCCCATCGAGAATGCTTCTAGTGGGACGCGATCTTAACATTTAAACCACAGAGAATAAACCTCAGCACCACTATGAACCATCACTGAATCATACTGGACAGCTCTCAAGCCAAGCCCCTTACGGTTAGATGATCTCGCTGCATAGGCATATAATACTTCTCAGCACCACTACGAACCATCGTTGAATCACCCTAGACGGCTCTTAAGCCAAGCCTCTTACGTTAAGAAGATCTCGCTGCGTGGGCATAATATAACACTTGCGGGCCTCGTCCTTAACCATGCAATTTTTACATACATCACTTTAGATATGGCAACTCTTCTTTGTATCATTGCCAAGAATATCATATAATTATTCATATTTACTACATTTACTTATTGAAAGAACATTATCTACAATAAAGGTGTTTTTCGTTTTATTGAATAGGATTGCAAGTAAATGAATTCTTGATGGCAAAAATGCTATTAAACTCTCGCACATGTGAGAGTTATCGTTCAGACGACTTAAAAAGTCTTGTCTGTATGGAGCCCTCTCGCTTAAGCGAGAGCTGTCTTGCTCAAGCGAGAGACTCACCATTTTTATAAGGCACATATGGCTTAAGCGAGAGCTGTCTCGCTTAAGCAAGAAAACAACTAGTTTTCTTTATGCATATTTCAGCTTAGGCGAGAGTTGTCTCACCCAAGTGAGAAAACCCATTTTCTCTGGACAATTCTCGCTCAAGCGATAATTGTCTCGCTCAAGTGAGAAAAGCCTGAAACTTAGTTAAATTTCTTTTCTCAATGAAAAGTTTTCTCATTTATAACACATGTTTTAAGCCTTGAATTTAACAATTATCTCATACATATAATTCTTAGAACAACTATTCGAGCAATATTAAACAGGAATAATCATGGCATTTTCATATATAAACATAACCTAACATAATTCAGCATAAGAAATATTGTTGTACTTAATCCAAAAAAAGCAGACAAATGATTAAGTACAAGCTCTCTTATTACCTAAGATAACTCCCAACTTGTGAGGGAGTTTGGAGGACCGGAAGCATATTCAGACACCATTGTGTCACGATGTTTTCTCCCTCACCTAAGTGTGTCCTGCATATTGTTTCCTCGATTCCAAGTGAGCTTAATTCATCGGGTCTCTTCTCAAACTCTTCATCACGCCAAAATCAAAATAAAGATAATTAGCTCACTTTGATAAATATTATTCTTACGCAAGAATAGTTTACGAGAAAATAAAACTTCCGATCTAAAATGAACTTAATCGCTTTCATCCATCTCATTCAAGGTTAGATATTTCTTGAATCATCATTTACGATTGAAAGTCTTATAACACAACGACACTTTCTAAAGTAAAGTTTTAACAAAACTTATAACGGAATTATGTCATAAGCTATGGATATACACCAGGTTAGTTCCCAGGAAAGAGAGGTGGGACGTAAAGACACACTTAAATACCAAGTCTTTCCTTAGACAAAACTTTTCTAGACATGTATTTCCACTTTATTACATTTTTCCGGTAATGATAACTATTCGTAAAATTTATCTTTTGCAAGTAAAGCATTTTTATTAAGATTAAGTTTTTTAAGTAAGATTATTAAGCTAGACTTACCTTTTTAAAGTAAGCCAACTTCAAAAAAATCAAGACTTTTAAATCAAGACTTTTTAAGTCAATCTTACCACTTTAAGGTAAGCTAACTTAACCAAGATCAACACTTTTAAATCATTTTTCTATCTAAGACTTCATAACACTTTAGGTTTATAAAGTCAAAAGTTTTTAAGTCAATCTCCTCATTTAAAGTATGCTACTAAAGAAAACACAACTAATTTCATGATCATCTTAACACCTCCAAATTTTAGGGTAACCTCAAGGGTTAATAGATGTTGACTTCATACTCATGAACTATAAATCATAGGTTAACACTTTACTACTTTACTATCCAAAACTTCATAACACTTTAAGTTAATGAAGTCAAGACTTTAATAATTATCTTTTATCCCAAATCATTACTTTAACATGGAAATCAAAGAATAACATATGCTAAACAACCTTTTACACATAATACCTTTTAAAAATGAAATTTTTCAACAAAAACTCATAAACATTTTGAACTTTCAAGAGTAAACATAAAGTTTTCTTAAATACAATAAAGGTTATTTTGATGTTCAAATAATCACCTTTAAACACATTCAAATACTAAATATAAATTCCAATATTTCTAAAGCAAATAAACTCATCTAACCTTGTCCAAAGATATAGTTTTTTCATCTAGGAACAAGGAAGAAATATTAAGTTTTACTTAAGTCAAAAACTACACAAAGGTTCATATGATTTCATTATCATCCCCTTTAGTCATGACTTACAAAATATTTAAAGAAAAAAAATATAAACTCATGGTGTATGTGGAGAAAATTGGAGAAGAGAAAAAGAGAAATAATATCTTAACTTTCTTTATGAATTAGTGTAAAAATGAAAGGATGGGGTGAGGTATTTATAGGATAGCCTCACCCTCTCTCAAATCTGAAAATTAATGAGAGACAATCTAGCTTTAGGCTAGCTTAGGTGATGTGTCTTATGTTGGCGGGTGAGGAGATTTGGTGAGTGATTTAGGGGATTATGGAAGCTTTGACTTTGCTTGTTTGACAAGTCATTGACCCATGATGAGATTAATACTCCAACTTGATCGATGCAACATGATTTCGCAATTGAAGTTGTGCCTGAGTATTACCAGGTAACTTCGTCTGGAAATATACGATCTACCAATTTAGGTTTTTTGCCTAAAACGTCGAAACTTGAATTTCGAAGTGAAAACTACCTAGAGATGAGTTGCGGACCAAATTCGTGTCTATTTTGACTAGAAATATTGTTTCGAAGCCAACAGAGAAATCGAAATTCGACTCCGAGTTATGGAACTCAAAAACTGGGAGAAAACTCGATAAATCGACCCAAAATCGTCTCGAAAACTTTTATTCTCCAAAAATATTGAAAAAATAGGGCAAGCGTGAATATTATAATACAAGACTAAAACTCAACTGATGTTTAGCTTAAAATATTACTGATTAATTTCTATAATTAATTCATTAACAATAAATTACTTAATTAAACGTGCTCGGAAAAACACGGTGTTACACTCAACCCTAAAAAAGATTCCATTGCACAAGCATTCTCATTTCCTGAAATACCCTTATTCTTCAAAATTAACCCAACTTCATTCTATGTGAGACTTGAGAGTTTTATTAGATTTCGTACCCAAAAAGTCTCCACTAATGGTTTTCAACAAACCATGTTCCAACAATCCCCCACTTGAAATTAAAAAACAATTTCCGAGAATTTTTGTGGTTTTAATAAAATTGTGCATAAACAAAGGTGTCATGCAATTTGAACCTTTGCATAGTGAGTAAGATCCAGATTTTACTAGAGTGACTTGTAGTCTTGAACTCTATCTCTGGTAACAACCACACACAACCTTTTCAAAATTGTATTTTGTAAAGTATGTGCATTAAAGGCCATGCACGTCTATCCTAGTATATGAACACTCTAGAAATTTATGCCCCAAAATTTCATAAGAAGCGGCCCCCACTTCCACATTCACATAGGTGAGTCTATCATGAGTACTACTATAGCCTAGGTACTTCTATATCACTTCACAACTTGTTATTACATATTGAACATGTTTCTTGAGATCTCTAGTCAGTTAGGTCATTTTACCATAATGAGTGATCCTCGTTCTAATGGCAATAGTCTCATACTCTTAGAAGTATTATGGACTTTCTCTCTAGCTATTCCTTTCGTCAAAGGATGTGCTAAGTTATTCTTAGTACATACATAATCCACTCTAATAGCTCATAGAGAGAGTAACTCTCTAATGGTGTTGTATTTATGACATATTTTCCGTTTCTTACCGTTGTAAAGCGGTTCTCAATTTTTGCAATAGTCGTAGTACTATCACTATGGATCAACACAACCAATATATGTTTTCCCATATGGGAATCTCCGCAAGCAAGTTTCTCGACCAACTTGCTTCTTCACTAACTTTTGCTAGTGATATCATCTCAGCTTCCATAATGTATAGCGCCAAAATAGTCTATTTCTTGTTAGACTCTAGATAGCTCATCTCATCATTTATGGCTTCTTTCCATAAATCGCAATCTAAAGAAGTCAAAACTTCTTAGAAAGTTGATGGATTCTCCTCCAATATATAGACAATATAATTAGGTGTATACTCTCTAGCAGTTGTTGTTCTTTTATTATTTTTCTAGGTTCTATTTCGAACCTTTCATTTTTTTATCATTATCTCTAATCACATGTATGTGATTAGTTGATGTGTCCCCACTATTCCTCAATTTAAAAGAGAATTTCTCTTCATTAAAGACAACATCGTTAGACTCAATGATCACTTTTGCGTTAAGGCCATAAAAGATGTACGCCTTGTTGTTTACAACCTACCCAACGTATACATATTCATAGGCTTTGTGAGATTAACTCTTTACGGGAATACCATCAGAAGTGATTTCATGAGCAATTCTCTGCATCTCATTATGAGACTCTAATAGTTATCATTAGTCATCTGATACTTGAGGTAGCGACTAGCAACATACTTTTTAGTCTCTTCTTCCTCACTATCATATTTTTCTCTCGAGTGCATGCCAAATTCATTTGGCAAACTTGTATGGAGTGTAGTAATCATAGAGACCATCAGGCAACCCATTCAGAATGAAGTTCGATAGCAAATTTATCCCTTTCCTTTTTTTTAGCTTTTTCTGGCACCACTAGATATCGGTTTTCAGAACGTGGGAAAATTTTCTCATAGTGAGGAAAATTTTCATCTTACGTTGCCAACGTTTGAAATTGATCCCATCAAACCGAAATGGTTTGTTCATGTCATAACTATTTGGTCCAGTAATATTACCTACGAATACCATTGTAGTAGAAACGTCTTAATAGTGTTGTTACCGTAGCTTGCAACAATTCTAAACGGCACGAAATAATACTTATTGGCTGAGTCACGACCAGGTCAGTATTTTTAAGACATTTCAAGGCACTATCCAAAATGTGCAAGCAGACTATCAACCACGTCATCCCCATGATAAAACAGTCAAGATCTGTATTATTGAATTCTTAATGCACTATAAGAGCCAATCTCGAATACACCCATCACAATGTAGCTACGAGTGCCAAATCTCGAAATATCCACAATATGAATACCACTGCTAATTCACGAAATACCCATTATATGGCTACCTATGCCAATTCTTTCCCACAATACTGACTACTCGTGCCAGTTCTCGAAATGCCCACAATATGGCTACCCGTGCCAATTCTATTCCCACAATACTGACTACCAATGTTAGTTCTTGAAATTCCCAAAATATGGATGTTTGTGCCATTTCTTAGTGCCACGGAAAGATAGGGGAAGAAGTTTGTCGGAGATGCATCAGCGGCAAATATGAGGGAGAAAATAAAGTTGAATGAAAGCGCATTCAACTTGGCGTGAGTTATAATGAGTGGAGAAGACCTCTATTTATAACATAAATATTTTTCCATGTTCCTCATCTCCCCGTTGAGGGACTTGGAACTTGTTTTTCTTTCAAAACTTTTCTATGTGGGATTTGAGAGTTTTTTAGATTTCAAACCCAAAAGTTCCCACTAATAGTTTTCAACAAACCATGTTCCAACACCTGTCGATGGTGAGAGATGATATTGGATATTTTCCTTTCATGGAACCTCTTTAAGCTTTATGTTAAAACTTCAACTCTCGCTCTCAACACTCAAAAAGATTCCATTGCACAAGCATTCTCATTTCCTAAAATACCCTTATTCTTCAAATTTTACCCAACTTCATTCTATGTGGGACTTGAGAGTTTTATTAAATTTAATACCCAAAAGTTCCCACTAATGGTTTTCAACAAACCATGTTCCAACAATCCCCCACTTGAAACTAAAAAAATGATTTCCGAGAATTTTTGTGGTCTCAATAATATTGTGCATAAACAAAGGTGTCATGCAACTTGAACCTTTGTATAATAAGTATGATCCAGATTTTACTAGAGTGACTCGTAATCTTGAACTCTATCTCCAACATCAAACCACACACAACCTTTTCAAATGTGTATTATGTAAAGCCCGTGCGTTAAAGGCCATACACATCTATCCCAGTATAGTGAATGCTCTAGAACCTTATGCCCCAAAATTTCATAGGAAGCAATCCCTACTTCCACATTCACATAAGTGAGTCTATCAAGAGTAAGCATATAGCCTAGGTAATCCTCTCCAATTGGAGTATAGATCTCATTAAGAGTTTAACTCATCCTTACATATACAGCAGGAATCATGCTTCACATAATTTTATAGTATGTTCATTCTCATATCACTTCACAACTTGTTATTACCTATTGAACATATTTCTTGGAATCTCTAGTCAGTTAGGTCATGTTACCATCATGAGTTAACCTCGTTCTAAGGGCAATAGTCTCACCCTCTTAGAAGTGGTATGGACTTTCTCTCTAGCAAGTCCTTTCGTTAAAGGATCTGCTAAGTTATTATCAGTGCGTACATGATCCACTCTAATAGCTCCTAGAGAGAGTAACTCTCTAATGATGTTGTATTTACGACGTATTGGTCGTTTCTTACCGTTGTAAAAGTGGTTCTCAATTTTTGCAATAGTTGTGGTACTATCACAATGGATCAACGCAACTGGTATATGTTTTAACATCCAACTTGCTTCTTCACTAGCTATTGCTAGTGCTATCATCTCAGCTTTCATAATGTATTGAGCCAAAATAGTCTATTTCTTGTTACACACTATATAGTCCATCTCATCATTTATGACTTCTTGCCACAAATCACCATCCAAAGAAGTCAAAAGTTCTTGGAAAGTTGATGGATTCTCCTCCAATATACAGACAATATAATCAGGTCTATACTCTCTAGCAGTTCTTATTCTTTTATTTTACTTTTCTAGGTTCTATTTCAAACCTTTCATTTTTTATCATTATCTCTAATCACATGTATATGATTAGTTGATGTGCCCCCACTATTCCTCAATTTAATAGGGAATTTCTCTTCATTGAATTCAACATCGTTAGACTCAATGATCACTTTTGCGTTAAGGTCATAAAACATGTACGACTTGCTATTTACATCATACCCAACAAATACACATTTATAGGCTTTATGAGATTAATTTTGCAGGGGCATACCATCAGAAGTGATTTCCTGAGCAATTCTCTATATCTGATTGTGGTAGAAACGTATGAATACACATTTATTTGGTCCAATGATATTACCTACGAATGCCATTGTAGTAGAAACGTCTTAAAATTATTGTCATTATAGCTTGCAACAATTCTAAATAGTACCAAATAATACTTACTGGCTTAATCACGATCAGGTCGCTCTCTTTAAGAGGTTTCGTGGCATTGCCCAAAATATGCAAGCAGAATATCAACCACGCAATCCTGAAGATAAAATAACCCAAATCTCTATTATCGAATTCTTAATACACTGTAAGAACCAATCTCGAATACACCAACCACAATTTGTCTATCAGTGCCAATTCTCGAAATATCCATAATATGGCTATCAATGCTAATTCTCGAAATATCCAATATATGGCTACCTATGCCAATTCTTTTCCCACAATACTCACTACTAGTGTCAGTTCTCAAAATGCCCACAATTTAGCTACCCGTGCCAATGCTTTTCCCGTAATACTGAATATTGGTGTCAGTTCTCGAAATTCCCACAATATGGTTGTCTGTGCCATTTCTTAGTGCCACGGAAAGAATGGGGAAGAAGTTTGCAGGAAAGGCATCAGCGAAAAATATGAGGGAGAAAACGAAAGTTGAATGAAAGCGCATTCAACTTGGCGCGAGTTATAATAAGTGGAGAAAGCCTCTATTTATAACATAAGATTTTTTCCATGTTCCTCATCTCTCCAATGTGGGACTTAGAAGTTGTTTTTTTTCAAAACTTTCCTATGTGGGACTTGAGAGTTTTTTAGATTTCATATCCAAAAGTTCTCACTAATGGTTTTCAACAAACCATGTTCCAACACCTGTCGATGGTGAGAGATGATATTGGATATTTTCCTTTCATGGACCCTCGTTAAGCTTTATGTTAAAACTTCACTTCCCAACTCTCACTCTCAACCTTAAAAAAGATTCCATTGCACAAGCATTCTCATTTCCTGAAATACCCTTATTCTTCGAAATTAACCCATCTTTATTTTGTGTGGGACTGGAGAGTTTTATTAGATTTAATACCCAAAAGTTCCCACTAATGGTTTTCAACAAACCATGTTCCAACATGTTGGGTCCCACGGGGCTCTGCCACTAACCTAGAGGGGGTGAATAGGCGATATGGTACACAATTACAATCACTCATTAAACACAGAATTATACAAATTAACACACTGTTTAATTAATTAATGACAAACTTAATCGATTAAATCATATGTTGTTAATCGATTATCTAAACCACTTAATCAATTAACTAGTTCAATTATAGTGTAAACAAAATTCTTTCGGTCATCCAAGATTACCAAGATTCAACCAAAATATACAAAATATGCAAGTATCGCAGAATTATATGCATATTAAGTTAAGTAAATCAAGTAATGCAGAAATGTAAAAAGATAAGGGAAAGAAGAAGAAGACTTGGCTTTTATCATTGTTCGTTTGTGGGTCCACTTGCAAACTACATCCGGACCTCCCATTCTGATCTTGGGAGATTTTTCTTCACTATGGAAATTTCAATGTTTAATACAAACAGACTTCCAATACAAGATGCAAGACGCTCCTTTCTTGGTTCTTAAACCCCCACTTCGGTTTGACTACAAAGCTCGCCTACTAGGATACCTCACTGTTCGTGACTCTAGACCCAGCCTAAGTATCGCTTACAACCAAGACCTCTTGCTTCTCGCGAAGACACCTACCTAACCACATCTAGGGTTTTCTCAAACCTGTTCTCTTCCTTTGGTGATACAACACACCAAGAGAATGGGTTATTGCCTAAGTCTAACAATAATTCTTCAAGTTACATATACACCTCAATTTGCAGATTTTACAATCTTCTACGAATCTAAGAACCCCTAAAAGATCTCATGGATACATAAATACAATGTGTGAGATGCAGGATTCTTTTTCATAGATTTGATAATGAAAGCTCAACGAGTATCTTATAAAGATTCACCCTTTTCTTTTCTCAAAACAATACTTAGAAAATCTTTCTAAAAGATATGAAAGTTTAAGCTTTAGATTTTCTCAATAATTTGTAAACTCTCTGTTTTCGAAAAATGTGTTATAACCCTCTGAACATTTCTCTACGTTAAGTTATGAATCGATATGAAAAACTTGGGTTAATATATTGTTTTGTTTTTAACTGCAGTTAATCGATTATACTAACCCTTAATCGATTAATGGGTTTCTACAAAATAACATAAAACAGAAACAATTACCAGCTAGCCACCTTAATCGATTAACTCACCATTTAACCGATTAACATGGTCAGCCCAAGGGTTAATCGATTAACACAACTGTTAATTGATTAATGGTTTTCTAAAACACATTTCAAATGATGAATGAACCTCCTACGTGATTTATAACCTAATGATGCATGTCTTTGAATGCAGTATAATTTAAAAATACTCTTTAAATGCATTCAAAACATATGATCATGTATGTATGTATGTGCATGTAAATCATGTATGTATGCATGTAAGTCTCATTTTAGATATGATTGATTTTAGCTTGTGAGACTTTCATTGGGGTTCATCCTAGCCGAGACTCTTACTAAGCAAACAACTCATGATATAATAAAGATATAAAAAATACTTAACCTCTAGATCTTCTTTTGCATGCTTTACCATGTATACTCTTGAGTCTTGACTTTAGTTGATACTTTGTTATTTGTTGATTTTCTCATCTTCTCAAGCATATCCTTCAACATTTATGCATAATGTCAATCCTTTGCCTTTATCACTCTTTTGTCTTCATCAACCTTTGCATGTCCTTTGTCTTCATCAAAATATTATGTGATGCATGCTTGTCTCTTCCATCTCGAATTCACGCATGCTTACATCTTATATCTCCCCATTTTTTATGATGACAAACACTTGTTGACATATGACATACACTTGTTGACATTTGTTAACAACTTGTTGGATCTAACAATTCTTTTTTGGATTTTCTTGATGACAATCAACTTGTTTTGCCTTGTTCTTGTAAGTTGATGCTCGTTTCTCCCCTCTTGCTCCCCCTCAATTTGAGCATTGGGTGATTTATTCTTTTTCGTTGTGGAAGCCTCAACTTATCTTCTCTTGTAGGTCCTGCAAAACATAAACAATAACCTTTGTCCCCCTTTTGGCATGATCAGAAAGTAAAGTCATATATGAAAGTATATTGCCAAAAGAAGAAACAAATAATGCAATTTCTACTGAAGTTAATCGATTAATATATGTACTTAATTGATTAAGTGTGATTTAATTTTGCCCATAATTGTATTTTAGGTGCAGGTTAATCGATTATTGCTTGTGCTTAATCGATTAAACCTATTGATATGACAGATTTTAGTGCATGCCACATGCTATAGTAGAAACTTATACAGTTTAATATCACAGGTTTCATACCACTTGTTTTATACAAATACCAATTGTTTTATATCACTTATGTACATACCACTTTCGATACCACTTGTGAATTAATACCACTTATTAATTGAAAAGTAAGCACAATTAGAACAATGCAAATAAAATTGAAAATTTCTAACATTTTTTTCATCCATTGATCAAGTGATTTACAAAAGTAATAAAAGCAGTCAAGAGTTCGATTTTAATCAGCACAAAATAGAATTCATTCATAACATGTTATGTCATTACATTGTTCCAATCAAAGCACACAAAAAAACAAACTAAACGAGTTTGGCAAATTACAATGCAACAACCAAAAGATTACATAAACCACAAAATTCCTAGAATCAGCAACTAACTGGGATAGACTAGACATCCTAAGCTAGCTAGGAGTTGGTTGCGAAAAACTTATTGGGTAGCTCTAATCTGATTTTGAGGATTAATTACAGGATCAATTTAATACAAGAAGACAAATTTTGTGAGGTTAGGGTTTGAAGGAACATAACCCAGAACTGTGTTTGAACATGTTTTATTACTATACTTAATCGATTAACCTCTGTGTTAATCGATTAACGGGGTTTAAATTTTAACACAGTTAATTCATTATGTTCCAGCTTAATCGGTTAATATTTTAAAACATTTTAGCCCAGGTAATCGATTAAGGGAACAATTAATCGATTAAGGCAATTTGAAAACGCCCAGGTAATCGATTAAAACACAAAACAATCGATTAAATACGCCACAGAACCAGATTTTGACACAGTTTGAATTAGTTTATAGGATTGTGAAGACTCTAAGATATCGATCTATTCTAAACACCTAATATGCACTTAACATAGAGCCAAAAGAGTATGAAAGCATATTCAAACAAGAATTCATTTTACAATTAAGAACATATGCATATTATGACGATAAGTGAACTTAGTTAGGATTATCTAGAAGTCAAGCATACACTCAAGAATTTAGGTAATATATTGGATATAACATATGATTAGACAATGCAGAACAATATTTATCACGATATTTGGATACCTCATACGCTTTACCTCATTCTTATCAAGATGTTGGAAGTTTGCCATTTCTTTGACGTTTTCTTTGGTGTTTCTTCCATTCTTGATTCTTGTCTTTTTCTTTGCATAGAACATCAATTCTTGAAGCATTTATCCTCATTAGTCCCTACAAAATAGTAAGTATGTCTTTCCTCTCCTCTTTTGGACATGGCTTAATTAAGCATTAAATTCTTATAGGCTTTCCAAGAGAAAAAAAGCTTTGGTTGATTGCATTAATGTGATATTTAACTTGTTGTGCTTCAACATGATTAGAAAATCCTAGATGGTATTTCTATATTTACTTGTTAATCAAAACATGATTAAGAGATTCTTATACTTGTTCAACAATATCATGTTTGCCTTTTAAAAGCATGTAAATGTAACATACAAAGCATTAGGCCTAAAGATGATTAATGGGGGAATTCACGATTTTTGAATTTATGGCCTTGCTAGGATTTCATTTTAGAATTTATTTATGACACTTAAAGTATGTAGTACTTATAGTTAGGAAGCGATATCTTGTTTTACCTTTGTTGTAAAATGATTCCTTTCTTCAAGCATTTGTGATGACAAGTTGCTCATAAGTGTCATAGTCTCATTTCCTTTGGTGATAGGGTAAATAAGTTTGACTTTCTCACCTTCTTATGTGTCTAAGACATTTGTTGTCCATAATGAAAGTTGAAGTCTATATGTCCTTAAGCACACCTACAAAACACAATTACTTGTTCTTCTTGGGTACCCAACTAAACTTGGGTCCCTTGATGTTAATAGCTTGGAGATTTTGTTTCTTTGTAATCCATATACACTTTCCATTTGGAACATCATGCATTTTAACATTACATGCATTTAAAGTATGACCATATAATCCATAATAGAAACAAGTAGAGGATTCAAGATGTGAAATTTTCAGAACATTTACTTGATTCTTGTGAAAAGTATTATTTGCATGCATATCATCCAAACTAGATTTAATCCCATCATTTTCATATGAAGCAAGTAAATTGTTTGAATCGTGATAATTAAATGTGAAATTAGCAAGATTATCATTTCAGATATTATATTCATTTATCATGCACATGCAATTTTCACACATAGATGTCACATTTAAATTAGAAATACAATTGTATGAAGAGTTACAATTCATATTCTACATAATCCCAAATTTCCGTATCAATGTACACAATAAAAAAAACTCATTCAGATTTTCCAGTAGACGTAACCTTTGCTACTGAAAATTGGAGGGCAGTCGATGGATGCACTATCACCACTAAACAGGTTAAAAGAGCCCATGGCAAAAAGTGCCTAGGATCAACGATCTAAGCGGCTAAGCTAGCACAGTCGTACTAGCTATTATACCACTTTTTGGATCCCACAGGGCTCTACTGCTCACCTAGAGGAGGTGAATAGGTGATACGGTACACAATTGTCGTCACTGGGTAAACATAGAAATTATACAAATTAACACATTGCTTAATTGATTAATGACAAACTAAATCGATTAAATCATCTACTGCTAATCGATTATCTAAACCACTTAATCGGTTAATTGGTTCAGTTATAGTGTAAACAAAATTCTTTTGGTCATCCAAGATTACCAAGATTCAACCAAATTTACATACAATTATACAGACAATTAAGAATAGTAAATGCACTATACAGAATATGCAAGTATCAGAGAATTATATGCATGTCAAGTTAAGTAAATCAAGTAATGCGAAATTGTAAAAAGATAAGGGAAAGAAGAAGAAGACTCAGCTTATATCCTGGTTCGTTTGCAGGTCTACTTGCAAACTACATCCAGACCTTCCCTTCTGATCTTGGGAGGTTTTTCTTCACTATGAAAATTTCAATGTTTAATACAAACATACTTCCAATACAAGATGCAAGACGCTCCTTTCTTGGATCTTAAACCCCCACTTATGTTTGACTACAAAGCTCGCCTACTAGGATACCTCACTAATCGCGACTCTAGCCCCAACCTAAGTATCGCTTACAACCAAGACCTTTTGCTTCTCGCGAAGACCACCTACCTAATCACATCTAGGGTTTTCCCAAACCTATTATCTTCCTTTGGTGATACAACACACCAAGAGAATGTGTTATTGCTTAAGTCTAACCATAATTCTTCAAGTTACATATGTACCTCAATGTGCAGATTTTACAATCTTCTATGAATCTAAGAACCTCTAAAATATCTCACAAATACAAAAATACAATGTGTGAGATGCAGGTTTCATTTTCACATATTTAACAATGAACGCTCAACGGGTATCTTGTAATGATTCAACCTTTTCTTTTCTCAAAAAAATACTTAGAAAATCTTTCTAAAAGATATGAAAGTTTGAGCTTTAGATTTTCTCAATAATTTGTAAACTCTCTTTTTTCGAAAAAAAATTCTAACCCTCTGAACTTTTCTCTAAATTAAGTTATGAACCGGTATGAAAAACTTGGGTTAATATATTGTTATGTTTTTAACTGCAGTTAATCGATTATACTAAACCTTAATCAATTAACGGTTTTTTGTCTACAAAATAACATAAAAACAGAAACAATTACCAACTAACCACCTTAATCGATTGACTCACCATTTAATTGATTAACGTGTCTCAAGGGTTAATCAATTAATACAACTGTTAATTGATTAACGGTTTTCTAAAACATATTTCAAATGATGAATGAACCTCCTACATGATTTATAACCTAATGATGCATGTCTTTGAGTGTAGTATGACTTAAAAATAATTTTTAAATGCATTCAAAATATATGATCATATATGTATGTGTGTATGTGTGTATGTGTGTATGTGCGTATGTGTGCATGTGTATCTGTGTATATGTGTTTGTGTGTATGTGTGTTTGTGTGTATGTGTGTTTCTGTGTATGTGTGTTTGTGTGTATGTGTGTTTGTGTGTATATGTGTATGTGAGTATGTGTGTATGTGTGTATGTATGTGTGTGTGTATGTGTGTGTGTGTGTGTTTGTGTGTGTGCGTATGTATGTATGTATGCGTGTGTGCATGCATGCGTGTGTGTGTATGCACGTGTGTGTGTGCGTGTGTGTGTGCTTGTGCGTGCGTGTGTGCGTGTACGTGTGAGTGTGCGTGTTCGTGTGCGTGTGCCTGTGCATGGGCATGTGCGTGTGTGTGTGCGTGCGCATGTGTGTGTGTGTGTGTGCGTGTGTGCGTGTGCACATGTGTGCGTGTGTGCATGTGTGTGTGTGTGCGTGTGTGAGTGTGTGTGTGTGTGTGCGTGTGTGTGTGTACGTACGTACGTACATATGCATGTATGTATGCATGCATGTATGTATGTATATATGTATGCATACATGCATACATGTATGTATGTATGTCTGTGTATATAAATCATGTATGTATGCATGTAAGTATCATTTTTATATATGATTGATTTTATCTTGTGAGACTATCATTGGGATTTATCCTCGCATAGATTCTTGCTAAGCAAGCAACTTAGGATCTAATAAAGATATAAAAAATACTCTACCCCTAGATCTTCTTTTCATGCTTTGCCTTGTATACTATTGAGTCTTGACTTTATTTGATACTTTGTTGTTTGTTGGTTTGCTCATCTTCTCAAGCATGTCCTTCAACATTTATGCATATTGTCAATTCTTTGCCTTTATCACTCTTTTGTCTTCATCAACCTTTGTGTGTCCTTTGTCTTCGTCAAAACATTATGTGATGCATGCTTGCCTCTTCAATCTCACATTCATGCGTTCTTACATTTTCACAACAATCCCCCCACTTGAAATTAAAAAACGATTTCCGAGAATTTTTATGGTCTCAATAAGATTGTGCATAAACAAAGGTGTCATGCGACTTGAACTTTTTCATAGTGAGTGAGATCTAGATTTTACTAGAGTGACTCGTAGTCTTGAACTCTATCTCTAGTATCAAACCACACACAACCTTTTCAAAGGTGTATTCTGTAAAGCTCGCATGTTATACACCATGCACGTCTATCCCAGTATAGTGAACGCTCTAGAAATTTATGCCCCAAAATTTCATAGGTAGTGGCCCCGACTACCACATTCACATAGGTGAGTCTATCAAGAGTACTCATATAGTCTAGGTACTCCACTCCAATTGGATTATAGATCTCATTAAGAGTTTAACTCATCCTTACATAGACTGCAGGAATCATGCTTCTCATAATTTTATAGCATGTTCATTCTCATAATTTTATAGCATAGTGACTAATTTTATAGCATGTTCAATGCTCATTCTCGAAATATCCATAATATAGCTACGAGTGCTAATTCTCGAAATACCCACTATATGGCTACCTATGCCAAATTTTTTCCAGCTACTTGTGTCAATTCTTTCCCCCAATACTGCATATCAGTGTCAATTCTCAAAATTTCCACAATATGGTTGTATGTGCCATTTCTCAGTGCCACAAAAAGAATGGGGGGGGGGGGCAGTTGAATGAAAATGCATTCAACTTGGGGCGAGTTATAAGGAGTAGAGAAGACCTTTATTTATAACATAAGATTTTTTCCATGTTCCTCATCTTTTCAATGTGGGACTTGGATTTTTTTTTTTTCTTCAAAACTTTTCTATGTGGAACTTGAGAGTTTTTTAGATTTCATACCGAAAAGTTCTCATCAATGGTTTTCAACAAACCATGTTCCAACACCTGTTGATGATGAGAGATTATATTGGATATTTTCCTTTCACGGACCCTCTTTCAGCTTTATGTTAAAACTTAACTTCTCAACTCTCACTCTCAACCCTCAAAAAGATTCCATTGCATAAGCATTCTCATTTCCTGAAATACCCTTATTCTTAAAATTAACCCAACTTCATTTTATGTGGGACTTGAGAGTTTTATTATATTTCATACCCAAAAGTCCTCACAAATGCTTTTCAACAAACCATGTTCCAACAATCCCCACTTGAAATTAAAAAACGATTTTCGAGAATTTTTGTTGTCTCAATAAGATTGTGCATAAACAAAGGTGTCATACAACTTGAACCTTTGCATAGTGAGTAAGATCTAGATTTTACTAGATGACTCGTAGTCTTGAACTCTATCTCTGGCGTCAAACCACACACAACATTTTCAAAAGTGTATTTTGTAAAGCCTGTGCGGTAAAAGTCATGGACGTCTATCCCAGTATAGTGAATTCTCTAGAAACTTATGCCCCGGAATTTCATAGGAAGTGCCCCCAGCCCCTTCCACATTCACATAGGTGAGTCTATCAAGAGTAATCATGTAGCCTAGGTAATCCACTCCAACTGGAGTATAGATGTCATTAAGAGTTTAACTCATCCTTACATATACTACAAGAATCATGCTTCTTATAATTTTATAGCATGTTCATTCTCATATCACTTCACAACTTATTATTACCTATTGAACATATTTCTTGGGATCTCCAGTCAGTTAGGTAAGGTTACCATAATGACTAATCCTCGTTCTAAGGGCAATAGTCTCATACTCTTAGAAGTATTACGGACTTTCTCTCTAGCTAGTCTTATCGTTAAAGGATGTGCTAAGTTATTCTCAGTGAGTACATGATCCACTCTAACAGCTCCTAGAGAGAGTAAATCTCTAATGGTGTTGTATTTATGACGTATTTGTCGTTTCTTACCATTGTAAAAACAATTCTCAATGTTTGCAATAGTCGTGGTATTATGACAATGGATCAACACAAATGGTATATGTTTTCACCATAGGAGAATCTCTGCAAGCCAGTTTCCCAACCAACTTGCTTCTTCACTAGTTATTGCTAGTGCTATCATCTCAACATCCATAATGTATTGAGCCAAAATAGTCTATTTCTTGTTAGACTCTAGATAGTCCATCTCATCATTTATGGCTTCTTGCCACAAATCACCATCCAAAGAAGTCAAAAATTCTTGGAAAGTTGATGGATTATCCTCCAATATATAGACAATATAATCAGGTCTATACTCTCTAACAGTTGTTGTTCTTTTTTTTTTTTTAGGTTCTATTCCAAACCTTTCATGTTTTTATCATCATCTCTAATCACATGTATGTGATTAGTTGATGTCCCTCCACTATTCCTTAATTTAAAAGGGTGTTTCTCTTCATTAAAGTCAACATCGTTAGACTCTATGATCACTTTTATGTTAAGGTCATAAAACATGTACGCCTTGTTGTTTACAGCATACCCAACGAATACACATTCATAGGCATTATGAGATTCACTCTTTAGGGGCATACCATCAAAAGTGATTTCATGAGAAATTCTCTCCATCGCATTGTGAGACTCTAATGATTTATCATCATTCATCTTATACTTGAGGTAGCGACTAGCAACATACTTTTTAGTCTCATCTTTGTCACTATCATATTTTTATGTCGAGTGCATGCCAAATTAATTTGGCAAACTTGTATGGACTGTAGTAATCATAGAGACCATCAAACAACCCATTTAGAATGAAGTTCTTACACAAGTAATCACTTTCATTCCAGAGAGCTATTTCAATAGCCAATTTATCCCTTTCCTTTTTTTCAGCTTTTTGCGGCACCACTGGGATATTGGTTTTCAAAACGTGGGAAACTTTTCTCATAGTGAGGAAAATTTTCATCTTATCTTGCCAACGTTTGAAATTAGTACCATCAAACCGAAATAGTTTGTTCATGTCATAAATATTTAGTCCAATAAATTACCTACGAATGCAATTGCACTAGAAACGTCTTAAAATTGTTGTTACCGTAGCTTGCAACAATTCTAAATGGCACGAAATAATACTTACAAGCGTTATGGTCAACCTTCTCTTCAACTCTTGAAAGTTTACTTCACACTTTACCAAACAAATGGATTGAGGCATTGAACTAGAGAGATTTCTCCATTTGAATATGTTCATATCACAACTAGAGTCATGAGAACCTATTGGAACATGGTTTATTGAAAACAATTAGTGGGAACTTTTGAGTATGAAATCTAAAAAAACTCCCAAGTCCCACAAAGAATGAAGTTGGGTTAATTTTGAAGAATAACGGTATTTCAGGAAATAAGAATGTGTTTGCAACGGAATGTTTTTGAGGGTTGAGAGTGAGAGTTGAGAAGTGAATTTTAACATAAAGTTGAATGAGGGTCCATGAAAGGAAAATATTCAATATCATCTCTCATCATCAACAGGTGTTGGAACATGGTTTGTTGAAAACTATTAGTGAGAACTTTTGGGTTTGAAATCTAAAAAACTCTCAAGTGCCACATAGAAAAGTTTTGGAAAAAAATAACTTCCAAGTTTCATATTGAAGAGATGAAGAACATGGAAAAAACCTTATGTTATAAATAGAGGTCTTGTCCACTCATTATAACTCGCCCCAGGTTGAATGCGCTTTCATTCAACTTTTTTTCTCCCTCATATTTTCTGTCGATGCATTTCCGACAAACTTCTCTCCCTTTCTTTCCATGGCATTAAGAAATGGCATAGACATCCATATTGTGGGAATTTCAAGAACTGACATTGGTAGTCAATATTAGGGGAAAAGAATTGGCACGGGTAGCCTATTGTGAGAATTTCGAGAACTGACACTGGTAGTCAATATTGTGGGAAAAGAATTGGCATAGGTAGCCATATAGTGGGTATTTCGAGAATTAGCACTGGTAGCCATATTGTGGATATTTCGAGAATTGACACTCGTCGTCGTATTGTGGTGGGTGTATTCGAGATTGATTCTTATAGTGCATTAAGAATTTGATAATAGAGATATGAATTGTTTTATCATGGGGACGGTGTGGTTGATAGTCTGCTTGCACATTTCGGGCAGTGCCATGAAACGTCTTAAAGAGACCAGTCTGGTCGTGACTGAGTCAATAAGTATTATTTTGTGTCATTTAGAATTGTTGTAAGTTGTGGTAACAACAGAACCTCTTCTTGCTTTATTAGGCACCTTAAGCATACTTGAGATACCACGCTCGAGATTATAGGACATTATACAAGGCCCAAAATAAGGGTTACTTTTCACAAGTAAATAGAGCAATCTGAGATGAAATGGAGAGATCCATTGTAATGAACAGGCATATCAAATTTTATTATTCTCCTAGGACCTACGAAGAATGGTTTTTCTATTGTTTTCCATACACCATCCTTTGGATGAAAAACATTACGATTATAATATGAAGAGGACTCTCAATCAATTGGATCTTCAAAATTAATTACCTTTTAGTCATTTGAGTTAATAATTTTGTTGCCGCATCCCAACATTACTGTGAGATTAGCATTTGATTTTGTTGAAGATGCTTTGGGATAGGAATAGACAACCAAGATTTTGTAGATGGATTACAAACGAATAACTCAATCAGATTCTCGTAAGTAGTATGACATAGAATTAGTCCATTACATGAATGTAAGACTCTTCTCCACTTTGACAAGAATCCAAAGACATCATTAGACACACCTGAGAATTGCTTCTCCTCTGGTAACGGACACAACTCAATTTTTTCATTATATTGTTGTACCGTATTGAGTTGACTGAAGAGGCATGTGTCACTCTTCATTAACATATTTTAAGTTTCTTTCAATGCAAAATATGTTTCATTAGTAACCTTTGAGAATGATTTGCTAATGGAGTTGCACATGTTGATTACCTTACTTGGTAACCAAGAAAGTATTTCCAACATGTTGTCTTTAGACAATGTCATGGCTAAGATGAGAGATTTTTTAGAAAGCAAAAAAGGAATTTCTCTAAAGCAAGAAGAGTAGGAAACTAATAATGAATTTGTTGTATTTTACTTTAGGTTTTGTAAATCATGTCTTATGAATATATATAAAGGAAGGTTCAAGCTGATCTAATTTAATATAATCTTAAAATATCTTATCAATATATATACCAAACATAATTATAATTATAGTGGACACTTTATGATAGGGGTGATAAATGGATGGATTTGGATTTAGATGTTAATGGATGGATAAAAAGCTATCCATTAATCCATATAAATCCATTTAAACTACATTGTAAGTTATTCAATCCATCCATATCCAATGAATTTCAATCTATCCAATTTATCTATGACTCTCTTTTCATGGAGTTGGATGGATGTATATTCAATCCATTTGATTTTTTTAATTGGAACTAAAAAAATCTATTGAAAAAATCATTATTTTAAAAACTATTATTTCAACTAAACATATTTTAAAATCAACTTTTAAAAAAACATTTCTAAAATTATTTAGAAATCAATTTTTTTTAAAATGATTTTTTGAACTTTTATAGAAAAATATTTTTCTCAAAATTCTATGAGCATGTGTCATTTAAGGTTCTACGTGTAAATTATTTAACAAATACTTTTAGAGCGTAATATTTATGCACTTTCAGTATAAAAATTTATACATAATCACTATATCATTCACTATTCATTTGGATTACTTTTTTTGCATAGTCAATGATAATTAAATATAAACGGTGGATGATGCAGTAACAATATATAAAACTCATATATTGGTTAATGCATACACTTTTATCATACATTTATATGTTATGTACTTAAGAATCAAATTTTAATATTAACTACATACATATTTCCTATAATTGGTATCAATTTAATAAAATATTAAAAGTGAGAGTGAAAATCATGAATGAATTTGCTTGAATTTAGTTTTTTAAATATTAAATGAGATTGAAAATGCAAAGAAAATCATTTTTTTTATTTTTATTTTTGGATGGATTGGATATCCATGCAAATTGACATATTTATGGATATTCATTGAATATAATGGATGGATTTGAATCCATCCATTATCAACATTATTCATTGAATTTTATCTATTTAAATTCATTAGCTCTAACGGATAGATTTAGTTTGAATAAATTATAAATTGTGGATAATTTTGTCACCTCTACTTTATGAGATAAGGATTTTCTAAATCCCAAGACAAGTGATGAAGCACTATAAGTGCTATTACTTGGGGCCAAAGTAGTTTTTTGGATTTGTTGATATAAGGATGTTTTTATCAAATTAATAAATGATAAAGAAGTGTGTTTCTAAGGCTATAAGATAAGATGGCGTGCATGTGATCATTCAATATATATTCCATATTACCTAATTTTGTTTTGTTTTGAATTAGTTTTATTTGGCTTTACTAGTGTTATCTTTTCTTCCTATCCTTTAGTTGAGTTTTTATGTGTAATCCTAAAGATTTGTAATATATTGAAAAAGATTGTTTAAGAAGATACTACATATAGTACAATTCCAATAGTAACATTTTATGAGAAGAACAACCACATATTCACAAACAAATACCATGGCAACAAAAAAATTAAACGGGAAAGATGAACATTGAAGTCATAAGGGAAGCAAGACCATTAGCCAAAAACTTCTTCCACAAAATATACATAAATCCATATAGATATAGATAATATCTAAAGATATATAGATAAAGATCTAAACATATTAGAAATAATATATGATTATATGATCGTGTTGAAATTTGCTCCAATAATAATAACCTAATTAAAATCCTTTAGTTATGATTTGAAAGGCATAAAACGTAAAGAAATAATCATCGATCAATCTGCTCAATAAAACTCATAACAATTTCATAACTTTAAAATGTACATAATATATATATACTGGTTACAATCAAACAGAATCTATATGTATTTTTTTAAAGAAAAAATAGATCGGATTTAATAACAGTGTCTCACAATGGAAAACAAATTTTAACTTATTTAGAATTATATTTGCCATTTTCTAGTAAGTCTTGTTAGCTTTTGTTCTTTGAATAATGCAGTATGCACACCAAGTGCATATGCTTCAATCAGCAAGAAAGAAAGAATGAATGATGCAGAGTGAAAAGAGAGAAGAATGAATGTTGGTTTAGAGAGGAGAAGAAGATAGGATAATGATTCGATGAATATGCCTCAAATTGTATTCAAAGATCAATAGAATTTTTCACTTCAATACAATACACAAAGCTTACTATTTATAGCTACTCATCCTAACTAACTTGCCAACTAACTAGCTATATTAGGAAACTTAACTAACTATTACACAAAGCTGAATTATCTTCCAATAAGTCTTAGTTATTGCATTAAATTTTAAACTTATTTATACGATTTTATTGAAGCTAAAGTGTAAAACATATCACATATGTTATTGGATGATAATTTTATCTTACTTGTGATATTTCTTTGTAGTGAAACATTCTTTGTTGATTGTTTAATTACATATTTGTGTAATTGTAATGTTTTAAATTTTTGAAGTATATAGTTATTAAATATGTTATCTAATATTATAATTTTTTAGAATTTTAATCTAAGTTGAGTCAACCGATTCAACCAATAACTTATATTTTCAGACATAGTTAATACTCCATCCATGACTTGATTTTAGAGAAGAGCAAATATGATGAAAAGACTATAATGAACTTATCTCTTGTACTGGACTCTCTGGTACTAAAATATGTGGAGAAAATATTTTTATAAGTTTTTTATTTATTTAATTAAGAAAATTAAATAGTTATTAAATACTAAATATTAAATCTTATATAGTTATTAAATATGTTACCTAATATTATAATTTTTTAGAATTTTAATCTAAGCTAAGTCAACCGATCCAATCAATAACTTACATTTCTAGTCATAGCTAATGTTCCACCATGACTTCACTTTAGAGTAAAGCAAAGAGGATGAAAAAACTATAATGAATTTCTCTCTTGTATTGGACTCTCTTGTACCAGACTATATGTAGAAAATATTTTTATAGGTTTTATATTTATTTAATTAAGAAAATAAAAGACAATCTACACTCTTAAATTTTTTGAAGACCATATATTATAGATTTAGTACTGGACACCCTGATCATACAAAAACAATTTTTGAATAAGGTATTCAACTTTAGGATGAATCAAAAAATAAATTTTTATTAGTTCTAACCTTCTTTATTATGAAGAGAATGAATCATTTTATTAAAATATCACAAAAATGGATTAGTGTTTGTAATAATTTTTATTAGTTCTAACAATTCGGAGAATGATTTGATAGAATTAGTGTTTGTAATAATTTTACCGATTTTAATTGCCTCTGCCTTAGTCTACCTTCTTGTTTATTGCCTAGGGTATTAACAACAAAAAATATATACATAGATAGTGTATAACTATTATACATTGTTATTATATTATTTACCATTCATATCTATTTTTTATTGACTATTTAAAAAATAATCCAAAATAAATAGTAAATGATGCAATGAATGTGTATAAATTTTTACACTAACATAATGTATAAACATTTCACATTTATGCCTAACGAGCTTTGCTAGAATTTAGAAGCTAATTATTTAATTCAGTTTTTATTCCATATATCATGAATCCTAAACGTGGTAAATAAATAGTTTTTTATATTCAAATTGTAGAATGACCCACAGTCAACGCTCCAAAAAAGAATGTCAAAAAGATTAATACGTCTATGAGTTTGATATATTATCACTATATTATACATACTTCATATTTGATTATTATTAATTATTCTTTAAAAAATAATACAAATAAATTATGGATAATATATTATCTTTATAAATCTTTATACACATAAAAATAATTCTAGTTTTAGTAAAGCATTCTTATTAGAATGTTACTCATCCAGTATATTAGACAAGTTGAGATTTATGTTGAAATTAGGGATGACAATCAAAACTGAACATGTGGGTATCCACCTGAACCCAACCCGAAGTTAGCAGATTCAAGCTGTTATTATTGGGTTTGGTTTCGGGTTTTATTCGATGTTAATTTTCGGGATCGGATTTGGTACATGTGATACCCGAGCCCAAACCCGCCCCGAACCTGTCACAATTAATATTTTAATATATATTGTGGCCACTGATTTGGATTTCTTATTCATATTTGGGAGCATTTTTATATATTCATATCAATTCAAGAAGACAACTTTTGTTTATATTTGCCACTATTAGTGTTATAAATATTTGCCACTGTTAGTGTTATTCATTTTGTGGCTAAAATCATAGTTATATGGTTTTGTTTTATAAATTATATATTTGCCTTTAGCTAGGCAGTGAGTTACTGCTTGAATTATTTCGGGTTCTCGTCAAGTTTCGGGTAACCCGAAACCCGACGAGTTCGGAGATGGTAGTGTTAGTTTTAAATCCGTAGAGTTCGGGTTTGAGTTCGAGTTTTGTAGTTCGGGTCGGGTAAGACAAACCCGACCCCGACCCACCCCGTTGCCATTCCTAGTTGAAATTAGCAATAGGAAGGACCGACAAAGATAATATTTTCTCATTTTCAAGCCCATAATATTTGTGGGTACCCATCCGGGTAGCAAAAATATGTGATATCCAACCGATTTTTAACTTTAATTGTATATTTATATACTTTTTAATAATCATAAATTTATAATCGTAGTTACATACTTGTAATTTATAATAAAATAATAATAAAGTATATTATATATAATATTAAAATAATAGTAGAAAACTATAATATATAAAAAATTAATTAGAAATTAAATTTATAAATTTGCTAGTATTTTTACACGTACCCATAAGTTAGATTTTTTAGTCATTCTTAGTTGAAATAGAATCTTACTACTTTTTTATAAAGTGGGTAAAATATTATCATATTTACAATCTATAATTATCCAATTAATTTAAATTCTTAAAAATCAGATAGAAAATATGCCCAATAAAAAATTAATTAAATGTTATGAATAGATAAATCTGATAAGTAAATAATTAAACTATACAATTCAAATTGAAATGATTAAGAATCCACATGAATCCAAAACCTGATAAATATATGTTTAATATTGAAATTGAAGAATTTCCTTAAACAACATGCTACATGCAAACGGACGTTGATTCAAGTGGTACATGCTTAATTTCCCTTAAACAAGAACCCGCGTTTGAATCTTGTGGATGGAAAAAATGTCAGCTGGGAGAGTTAGCCCCACATACTTTGATTAAACTTATTTTGAATAAAGAAAATTCTAATATAATCTTATTAAATTTGATTAAACCAGAATAATCAAGAAAGTGAATAACACAACTTTAATTAAATAAAAAACAAAACGGTACTACAATATTCAGTTTTATTCTGGTAAAAAAAATAGAGACATATTATTTAATTATAAATAATTACTAATTATATAAAACTTTAATTTTCTTTATATAAGTATATATTTATAGATAAATATTAATCACCGTTATAATTAGAGTAAATTACATTGACCTCCTGAGTTTTAGCGAAATTATACAAATCACCCCTCACTTTTCTACACCTACACAAACCCCCTAATTTTTATACTTTTATTACCCTGACCACCATTGCATAAGAAATAGGTGTGATTTTTGAATAAAAAATGTTATAAATGCAATTAAGTTAAACAAAACATAGTATACTAGAGAGACAAGTCCAAATAATATATAAGTCGATACCTATTTATTATTTTTGGTTCGTTACGATATAGTATAAGAGCGATTTATACAAAATCTCTTTAGAATTGTTGATGCATTTTGTAACAAAAAATAATAAAGATACATTGATTTGTATATTAGTTGGATGTTTCCTCACAATATACCATGTTTTGTTTAACTTAATTACATTTATCAGATTTTTTTTTAAAAAATGACATTTATTTCTCATAAAAGTGAGGAATGATTTATATAATTTCACTAAAACTCGAAAATATCAGTGTAATTAACTCCTATAATTATATACTTATAGATAAATATTATATAAGACATCTTTTACATTGATATTGGATATATTGTAACAGAAAAAGGCAGCAAAACCCTTTTTTACTTTCAACCCTATCTTCTCAACTCTCGAGGAGACTGGTTCAATTGGTATCGTACCAACAAGCTGTTCCGCTTCCGCAGACTTGGTAAACCCACCAACCATCTTAACAGAAGATAAGAGATCCTGTAACATACGTTCGTGCACACTCTCTCTTCCTTATTATATTTCAACCAAATCAATAGAATCGTTTTTTCAGCGCAAGTTTATGAAATATGGGTGGCAATGGGAAACAACACAGGTGGAAAATCTCTCTTCATCGTTCTTCTAAATCCAAGTTGGATCCAAAAACACCTCCAAAAGAATTCATATGTCCAATTTCCGGGTCACTAATGTCCGACCCGGTTATCGTCTCTTCGGGTCAGACGTTCGAACGCGTTGCCGTTCAAGTCTGCACAGATTTAAACTTCTCTCCAGTTCTTGAAAACGGGTCCCGACCCGATTTCTCAACCGTGATACCGAATTTAGCGATCAAAACGACAATCATCAATTGGTGCAACAAATCCCACACCGTGCACCCGCACGCACCGGATTACGGTTCTTTGGAGAGCACCGTCCGTGAAATGATGGCGGCGGAGGCGCCAGAAGAACGAATTAGGGTTTCTGAGAAGGAGCTTCTGAAGAACGTGGCGGAAAATCCACCGGTTAATTTCTCACACGCTGCAACTGAGTTAGGCACCCGAATCAACCACTTCGATTCTGGATCCTCAGAGGAATCTGTTATCATTGGAGAAAGCCATGGCACGCCGTTACCTTTCACGATTCGACCTACGTGCTTGTCGTCCACTTCTTCGACATCAATTGAAATCAGTGAGATCGAAATTCAAAACCCTAGCGGTCCAATCTCCGAAGAGGAGGAGAAATTGCTAACGAATTTGAGAAGCAGCGAGGTTTTCGAGCAAGAACAAGGTGTGATTTCACTGAGAAGCATCACGAGGAACAAAGAAGAAGCTAGATTTTCTCTTTGCACGCCGCGATTGCTTTTTGTACTGCGTTCGTTGGTTCAATCGCGATACACCGTCGTTCAGGTCAACGCAGTTGCTTCATTAGTCAACCTTTCTCTCGAGAAGCGAAACAAGGTGAAGATCGTGCGGTCAGGATTTGTTCCATTCCTCATCGACAATTTAAAGGCTGGATCCTCTGAGACGCAGGAACACGCTGCGGGTGCACTCTTCAGTTTAGCGTTAGATGATAATAACAAAATGGCAATTGGTGTTCTTGGTGCGTTGCAGCCACTAATGCACGCGCTAAGATCGGATTCTGAGCGAACTAGTCATGACTCAGCACTCGCGTTGTACCATTTGACTCTAGTTCAAACCAACCGAATCAAGCTTATTAAACTCGCAGCAGTCTCCACTCTTCTCTCAATGGTGAAATCGAAAACAAGGGATTTGGTAAGTCGGATATTGTTAATTCTCTGTAACCTTGCGGTGTGTGTTGAGGGACAAACGGCGATGCTGGATGCCAATGCGGTGGAGTGTTTGGTGGGTTTGATGAGGGAAAACGAGTTGAACTCGGAGTCAACTCGGGAGAATTGCGTGGCGGCGTTGTACGCGCTGAGTCATCGGAGTTTCAGGTTTAAATTGTTGGCGAAGGAGGCGAAGGCGGTGGAAGAGTTGAAGAAGATTGAGAAAACGGGAACGGAAAGGGCCAGAGAGAAGGCTAAGAGGATGTTGCAGATGATGAGAGCCGTTGGAGAGGAAGAAGAAGAGGGGTTGGAGGGGACTCTGGAGTCGGGCGGGTTGACTCGGAATTGGAACCGAGTTGGTGGCGGGTCAACTACATTTTGATTTTTCTTTTTTGAACAGTTTATATACGTGGGTTCTGGTGCAGTAGGAAAAAAGGATAATTCGTACTGGTGAAGTGTCTTTGTTAAAGGGTGACGGATTGGAGTGGTGATGCATCTGAATTGGTAGTAGCTAATTTATGGTGTTCTTGGGATTGTGGATTTAGCGTGTAGATCATGGAGGTAATCATTTCATGCTGCAATGCTTACCAGTATGCTTTTTACATTTATTTATTTTATCGTATAATTTTAGTTTTAGTTTATAAATTATTAAGATTATAATTTGTTTAGGTTTACCTACTTTTGCTACAAACTGAATGTAGGCTGATATGTGATATATTTAGTTTTTTTTATTGTACTGGTATTACTAAGGGTTTTGTTTATGTATGGTGGAAAAATTATTTGTTTACATATTAAATTACAGGAAATTGCATGAAACTATTTGTTTACCTCATGATTATTTTGGTTGTTTTTATACTGTTTTGAAAGTATAATTTTTTTATATTTATCCTCCTATATATTTTTGCTATAATCTTTTTTAATTTTTAATACCTCATGAGTCATGATAAATATTAAAATAAAAGATAATATGAAAATCAATATTAATATTTAGAAACACCATTAAACCCAAATAAACAGAAATTATTAAATTTGAATTGGATAATTCACAAAACAAATAATCTACAAATGAAGCAATCCATGTATAGGTCAATTCAAAAAAACGAAAATGTCATTGAAATTTGAAAGGTAAAATTGGAAATGAAATAGGTTGGAAAAATAAGTAACATAAAACGCAATGCACAATAAAAAAGATATCACTCTGTGCTTGATAAGCACCTGACTCAACTAAGAAGCTTATGAGAATATTATTTTAAACAAAGGTAAAAGTCAAATTTAACAAAAACATCCAGCTTGTTTATTTCGTCGTATGGGCGCATTCATACATAAGATGGCAGCCTTGAATTTTCTCTTCAAAGGCAACAAAATGTGTACTATGTATTTCTTGTTTTTCATTAGTTAAAAAATGTATATATTTATTTTGTGTTTTACTTTTTTGACCAATAAAAAATAAAGGGTACATGAAGTTATGGCTGACAATGAACTGAATCAATTCGATATTTGTTCGAAACTTGATTCGTTATTTAGCTCGATAATCTTGGTTCATGAACCAAATAAGCTAAAATTGAGCTCTTTAAATAAACGAGTCAAACTTTAACTGGAAATTAAGCTCGTCTCCCCAAAATCTAGAAACGTTTCTCATACACATGCAAATAACAAACAAAACAACAATTAAATTCTAATCTATCTCAATCTAACAACTAATTTAACATAAACCAATAACTCAAACAATCCAAGTATCTCCTTTAAAACAATGATAGTCACTTAGTGAATATTAGACAGTTCATAAACATTAACCCCTCCCTTTTTGAAGGAGAACTTAGAAGAAATAATAAAAGCTATAATCATATTAGCTTGATGTACATCCAATCAGAAAAGTGTGATTCTGGGACATGTGTGTATAAATAGATATATGCATGAAATACCTTAATTATATATAATATATGGCGTAATATATAATTTTGATGAAGCAAAAGAAAAAACAAAAGTTGCACCACCTATGAATCTATTAATGCACATTCAAATTACATTACATAGTATTAATATTCAATTTAAAAATATTAAACAATATGCATGATAAAATGTACATAGATAAAATGATTGTTATCCTTTTTTTATAAGTAGGTGGAATCATATTATTATCATAGCAATGAAAAGGGAATGACTTTCATTTTAAGGTCGCAGTGATTTAGAGCACATTAGGCACATACAGACATACAATGATCTTTAAAGTTCAAAATAAAATGGTCAGTAAGTTCCCAATGATAATTGAAAATTCATAATTATTATTTGAATGATATGAAGTAAATAGAATGAACAAACTACAATTTGAAAAGACAATTTTAGAACTCAAATACCTATATCTAGTTTAGAAATGAAATGCTAGAATATACTTGAAGAGTTGTACAAAATTATCTTTATCGAAGACACAATTATTTGCACAAAGGCTTGGAATTCTCAACATCAAACGAAAGTAATGCCAAGTCAAATATCACAATTCAACCAAGATGGTTATTTTTATTTTTATTTTAAAGAAAGCAAAATTGAATTAAATAGCTAGAAAATCTATAATTTAGCTAATTCAAGTATCACTCCTTACGAAGAGGATGCAATCAAGATTAGTTTAGCAATTTGAAAATACTCACAAACACTATCTCCCTAAACTAAAGTAGTAAAATATCAAAGGTTCATTATTAGCAGCGTGGACCTATATACATATCTAAAGGCACAAGCATAAAAAAAAAATCTATCATTATACCTTTATTATGCACACTTATTATAATGATTCACTTGTGATTACAAAAGGTTTAGAAAGTCAAGTTCAAAGTATGAACATATACAAAAATTTCACTTTTGTATAAACATATTCTTATGTGTGGTATTTAAGTACCTTAACCAAATATCAATCCTTACTTTTAACCGAAAATCTATTTACTTAATTATAAATATATAAAACTTATGTAAATAATAAAACTTTGGTTTTGGCAACTCATGACAACAAAGACACATTAAACAAACCATAGATATACATAGGACAAGTACTTACTAGTGGATAGAGTTGACTGATAGAGCATACAATATACTTTATATTCATAGAAACTTATTTGGATGAGCAACCAAGACAACATTTAATGAAATAAAATATATATTTTTAAGAACCAGTCAATTAATCATGTTATAGATGGAATGAATGGAAAAGCATAGACCACAAAGTTCTGAAATTTTATTTCATGTCAAGCAATCACATAAATTCATTTGGGCAAGAATATCAACTATAGGTGACATGGACAACATACAAGAATGTCTAAATTATGGTAGTCCATTGATGCATGTTCATCCACCTCAAAATTTAAAATAGCAATTTATCAAAACAATGGACAAGGTATTTCAGTTTATCTTTCTAACGTAATTCTAAAGCTAAGATGGATATTGTTCAAATTTATACATACTAACCATAAGATACTAAATATTGATTTGATCCAGTTACGATAACATAAACAATGAGTCACACAAAAATTTATATAATGCTATTCCATTAGCTATCCAATGATATAGACGAGAACATGCTCATAAATTAAAGGTATTATTAAATCTTCCACAAATAAAATTGTCACTAACATGACAAAAACAATAGATCACGAAGTGAGATGAGAAACACAACAAAACAAACAAACAAACAATCACACCAGAGTCACACAGAGAAAGGGTATATGAGGCCATACCTCAAGCCTAATAGGAAAGACCAACTGTGATACCACTATTATAACACTCCGTTTTTGCAACTTAGAAACTAAGACTTCATTATAAAAATATGATAAAAGTTATAGAAAATTAAAGACAACGTTATAAAATCATAGTGAATTTAAAATTCATTTTCGTTGACATTTTCAAGATGCAAAAATATGTAGTATTATCATTACCCAAAAAACGAGGTATCACATTCAACCTCAAAACCCTGATTTATATAATTATCTATTTTTAAATATGTAGCATTACAAAATCATTAATTTGGTCTTAACATAATGATTATAAAAGACATCATGTGTGCAAAAAGAATTACTCTTAAGTATTTTTCATAGAATATAACTTATACAAAAATTAGTTCAAAAGACCAAGGTTATTCCTAAATCAGAGCCAATAAATCCAACATACACAATATAGTTAACTATACACTAATTAAGTTCTTCTTGTATACATTTCCATCAATGAATATCAAAGTACAACTGGAGCCAACCTGTTCATACACATAGTATAGGTCAAAGAAAAGACAAAAAAAGGGAGTAAGAACCAACTATGGCGACCGCATTATAATCAAACAATATCAAACATATGTAGATGATGCATGAAGCTAGTGTCTTACATAATAGGATATTCGCATACCTAATTAATATATATTTCATGCAATGTATATGCAATTCAACCAACCAATCTCCATCAAAATTACAATACCTGAAGGCCAAGATCCTAGTGGGAAAGCAACCGGGAGTACATATATTCTTAACAACGGCAAGTAATAGTTATGTTTGTTGTCCAGTACCTCTATTTGAGGTGCTTACGTGGTAAGCCCAGTCCGTTTCATGATTCTTATCTACCGATCATGAAATTCGTAAGGGGGTGTCAGAGATCGTTTAGCTTTCATGTAGGACTATCCTGGTCATACGACTTATAAGACTGGACCTTCATTGGATCATCCCATCTAAGCAATCCATCAATGCATCTTGACGAGTCACCGTCATTGACGCCCCTATCCAATTCCTAATGATATTGCTATCATCGTATATTTTCATTTTCTCCAACTAAAAATGCAATGATGTATGCACACCGATCAAAGTTAGTCCTGTAAATACTTTTATCAATATTGTCTCAATTTCAATTTCCAATAACATCACCTAAGTTAGTGGTCTCAGTCCCAATGCAATTTTTTATCATATAAATATCCTCATGCGAGTTGAAGACATGACTTAGTGATCTAAATAAGTGGGTAATATCCCAAGACCACTACACTTTTAATTGTGTGAATAGTCATAGACTCCCAAGTAACTGCAAATAATTTTCCTTCACATATGAATTTAGTTGTGATCACTATCGCTATAATATGTCAAACATAGACATCCACTACTAATTATAGTAGTCTAATAATAGTAAAAAGTTATATCAGTAAGCCATCATTATCAAACATATAAACATTCAATCAAGATACAATATTTTAATATTCATGACTAAAATGATTAAATGAGGAAGTCCATAACAATCAGGACAATTGACCGTTCATTAATCATTTTAGTCTAAGGATCCTCCAACTAATAAATATCATTGGAGACCCCAATGCTACGTTCTAACACCACTATGTCTAATGCTTCTCCCTCATCTGGATTTATGTAAGCTCATATATCTAACAAATAAACTAATTCTCTCGTTGTCTCCCCCAAATTCAGAAACTTTTCTCATACACATGCAAATAACAAACAAGACAAGAATTAAATTCTAATCTATCTCAATCTAACAACTAATTTAACATAAACCAATAACTCAAACAATCAAAGTATCTCCTTTAAAACAATGATAGTCACTTAGTGAATATTAGACAATTCATAAACATTAACCTCTCCCTTTTTGAAGGAGAACTTAGAAGAAATAATAAAAGCTATAAATCATATTAGCTTGATGTACATCCAATCAGAAAAGTGTGATTCTGGGACATGTGTATATAAATAGATATATGCATGAAATACCTTAATTATATATAATATATGGCGTAATATATAATTTTGATGAAGCAAAAGTTGCACCACCTATGAATCTATTAATGCACATTCAAATTACATTACATAGTATTAATATTCAATTTAAAAATATTAAACAATATGCATGATAAAATGTACATAGATAAAATGATTGTTGTCCTTTTATTATAAGTAGGTGGAATCATATTATTATCATAGCAATGAAAAGGGAATAACTTTCATTTTAAGGTCGCAGTGATTTAGAGCACATTAGGCACATACAGATTGTGAATACATCTAACTTTCTTTTTAAAAACTGGGCTATGATAACTTTGTTTCCATTTGAAGTTTTCAACCAATACTGAAATATGTTCAAGCATGATTCAAAAGTACATTGAACATGTGTAAGAGAGGAAAATAATGATTTTGAACAAAAACATCTATCCTACTTGTCAAATCTCAGTCCCCATATATAAATGATTTATATAAACACATATCTCATAATTTATAAAAATGTCACTTTTTATCCTGACACATATAGCAATAACATGTTTCTCTATGTATAGAAGAAGAGAAAACATGAAATAGTTGAAAGAAGTGTGGATGTCATAGGTTTGTATGCATATGAAAAGAAAGCAATGTGTATAAGGATGAAATGGAGGAGGATGTTGGAAAAGATTTGTGTAGTTTGTTGGGTTCATCTTTATCTATAATATATAAAAGGATAATATTTATAGGTAACAAACTTTAATAAAACCAATTAAATAATAAGACTTCGTTAACTAAAAGTTGTATTATAAGTATTCATTTGTAGATAATTATATTTATTTTAATTCTATATTACTAATAAACATATAATATAAATAAACATTATTTGTAGTTATGGATAAAATGATTAAATGATAAAGATAATGATATGATATTAAATATGTTATAATAAATATTATGATAACCATAACTAATTTAACCAAGAGTCGCAAGAAAGATAAGGTTATAATAAATAATATAAGAGATATTACTTAATAAATTATTATCAAAGAGATAAATACTTTAAGTATAGTATTTCAAACATTATGAATAATTCAATATAACGATAAAATAATACTTATAACACAAATTAAATTTTTAAATAATATTATTTTCACAAAAACTCGTTATCAAATTATATATATATATATATATATATATATATATATATATTCACTTGGACGTCAGCTAACCAATAAACTAACTTTTTTTCTAATAGAACAAAATATAACATAGTAAATAAACACTAAAAGATCTATAACTATTCTAAAATCATATTTATTTTTAAATAAATCTACAAAAGTAAATTAAGATTTTTAACTCACATTAAAAGAATAGAAAATTGTAGATGTTACAAAACCCATTTAACTTCAATAAAATATAACATGGGTATATTCCTTATGTTGAAGTATGATAATTCTTTTGAACTATGATGGTTAGATTAGACAATGTTGATGATAGTTGAGACTTTACAAGAAAGCTTCATAGTTCAGAGGCTCAATATTGAAGAGAGCGGTTGTTAATGAACTTTACTATAGATGTTCCATAATATCGAAAGGAATCCTAGTAATGGAGACTTATGCTACATTTTCCATTAGACGACAGTACGAGAAGTTATACTACAAGTTTGAAGCGTTAGGTTTTTCGTAACATCGTCAAGGATATTCGGAAAGACTTACACTGAATAGAGAGCATGGGCATGTTCTCATGTGAAGGAGTTTGTCAAGAGAGTTAGAGATTAAACAATGTGAAGTTGAATATTCACTAAAGTAAATATTGTTATATAGATTTTCCAAGGAGCAAAATATTGTCTATTTCAATAAATGTTGAGATTGTTGGAGATGTTCGAAATATATTTTTATATGAAGTTTCACGTTGTCTAGTATTGAAATGGAGGTGAGAGACCAATGTTATAAGTTGAACTCAATTCCCTTATTATAATATGCACTGCACCAAATATAAGCACAAATGTTAGATATTTTATGGAACGGCAAGCGCACCGTATGGTACAAGTAGTAAAATCCGGTAAAGTACTGGGATATCGTCATCGGAGAGCAGGGTGGATTTACACTAATTCCTACAAGAATTAGTTGAGCAACTATTTACACGAATTTGTTTTATAATTTGATAATAGTTTTGTAACAAGGTTAAATTAAAATAAAAGGTTAAATGTGAATTTAAAAGAGTTTTGATCGAAATTCATCATCTTTCCCTTTTTACATCCATAGATTCAATTCCAAACAACTTGTGAAGTTACTGATTTTGATGCACATTTTTGGCAATTCATTTACATCAATTTCTTGAGTGTAAAATCCTTAGATAATCACTCAATTACTAATTCCTTGGCTAATTGATTGATTAACTAGCATTAAAAACAATGTAAAAACAATTCATACATCATTATCCATTCCTGAAATAATGATGTATGAATGAAGATAATCCAAATCAGTGTCAAATTTAACTTTCCAACTAAACTTGAACCCAAGAACAAGAATTCAGTAGCTAATTAAACTCATGCATTAAGAACGTGATAAACTTCCCAAAATCAAATAACAATTACATTAGAATTGAATCCAGGAGTACAAGGTAAGAAGATTACTTTTCCAATCCCAACAACAAGGAACTAACCACTCATCCTTGCCATTACAACACTTTGATCATGAGAAATACAAGAAATTATGGATCTAAAGTCGTTCCCACGACTTCTCCCTTCCTCTCTAGTGTTTCTCTCTCTAAAATCGTGGGAAAAAGCTTGGAAAATGGTTGGACAATCCTCCTTTGCTTTTTGTAACCGCCTATATTTGTTCTAGACTTCTGGTCTCTCGCTCGAGCTAGAGATTCCCGCTCGAGCGAGAGAGCAAATTTCAGCATTTAAAAAAATCTTCTCGCTTGAGCAACAGATCTGTCGCTTGAGCAACAGATCTCTCGCTTGAGCGATAGATCTCTCGCTCGAGCGAGAGAATCAAAGTTTTGAACTTGTCTTTTTCGCTTGAGGGAGGTGCTCTCGCTTGGGCGAGAATGACACAGAAAGTTTGACATCCAAAAGTGGAAGTTATCGCTTGAGCGACAGTCCCCTCGCGTGAGCGAGGGACAAGTTGTGATTTAAGCATTTTTCCTTGAATTAGCAATTGTCGCTTGGGCTAGGGATCTAGAGCTCCCTTTATGCAGATTCCTTCAATTTCCATCTTTTCTACTCCTCATTCTTCTGCAATTGACACAAAAACATGTAAGATCCTTAAACAAGATTAATCACAATAGATTCTTTAGAGTTGTGTATGAATTTCATCATAACTACACCAGAAGTGCCCAAAATTTATATGAATTTCCTTCACAACATGACACTTAACTACCAATTATAAGCATCAACTAGTAAGTCACTCGTGCATTCGTACGAGATGATATTTTTTTGCTGCATAGTTAAAAATGCGCATGTTATTTGTGCACTCACATGGTTAAGAGCACACATATTACTCGTGCATACACATGGTTAATAACATACATGTTAGCTCATGTAGTCACATGGTTAATAACTTACATGTTACCCACGTATTCACATGATCAAATATGTTCTAATACATAAGGAAAATAAATGATAATGTGTTATTCAACTTCCTATTAAAAATGTTACAAAGAAAAACCAATAAAACAAAATTGTCATAAACTCCTCTATGACATATTGCAAAAAGTCATATATTTGCAATGTCAACACCATTAAGAACCATATAACAAAACAATGAACTTCATATCCACTCTTTCCAAGCCAAATTTCATATAATTGATAGAATTATCATGCAACCTAATAACTTTATCAAAACTCAACACGACTTTCAGTAACCAAGATGAGCAAAATTGTGATACTAAAATATATGAAAACTCAAACAACTTTTTGGATAGATGAATAACTGATTTTTGATTGTGTCAAATAACTCAATAAGTGATTTTTAATAGATTATGGTGTAAATAAATGATTTTAACTATATATGTTTAGCAAAATTACACTTATTCTTTAAAACTTGTTTTATATGAGATATGATTCTAAATTAATCTCAACTCATATGTTTGATTACGTAGTGTGGATAGATACATAATAATATCACAAAACATTTTAGGAGGGAACAAATCAAGGAGAGAGTGATATGTGGCAAGTGATGATGTGAAAGAAGTTTATTTTATTATATAATTAATAGATTATTAAAATATATTAAAAGATACATTATAAAAATGTGATTATGTAGTGTGGATAGTTACATAGTAGTGCCATGAAACTCATAGGTTTGATTATGTAGTGTGGATAGATACATAATAGTATCATGAAATATTTTAGGAGGGAATAAATCAATGAGAGAGTGATATATGACAAGTAATGACGTGGAAGAAGTTCATTTTATTATATAATAATTAATACATTATTAAAATATATTAAAAGATACATTATAAAAATGTGATTATGTAGTGTGGATAGTTACATAGTAATATCCTGAAACCTTTTAGGAGAGAAAGAAACTAAGGAATAAGTAACATATGACAAGTGATGATGTGAAAGAAATTTATTTTATTACATAGTTAATAGATTAGAAATATTCGATCAACATTTGGCTCGTGAGTGTATTAGAACTTGTAATCTTTATATCTAACAAGGTCTTGGTAGCATATCAATGCTCTAGGGATGTAAGCACAATTAGCCTAACATTGTTTTTCAAATTCTTTTGTCTCCCTATCTTCTATTTATTCTATATTTTTTATTTAATTGTTTGTGACTAATGTTGGACAACGATCGCTTTACTGGATCAACGTTCGTGATGCAAGTTTGCTAGAGAAACAAACTTGATCACCACTTTATATTCTCTATCCCTTGTGGTCAATTGCAAGTGAACTTAAAACAATATAAAAGAAGGGGTATATCTGAGTTCATCATGTTTGTATCTCAAAGCCAAATGAAAATATTAAACTACTCTGCTTTATGTTGTGTTTGTTTAAAGTAGCCATGATGTGCAAAATGGAATAAATCCTTACTTGGGGCAATTAATGTTGCCCTCTTCATCTACAAGCTTAATTTTGGGCCGGTATGTGTTGCAAAATCTGTTCCCAATGTGACTGTTCTTATACTAGCATTTTTAGTGGTTTGTAGGGTTGAGATTGTTCTTGAGATTCCTAATGTACAATAATATATATCTCAAATGCTCAAAATAATCCTGTATGAATTTCAACAAGAGCACCAACATCTGATGGACGAGTGATGATGCTTTATGGATGATGGTTCTAGTTTGTAATTATAAAAATAATTTACTTGTCTTATTTAACTGAGCAGGTCATCATCTTAATAAAATTTTAAAGTTGTTTTAAGCAATAATATAAAAATTGTACCGGTCGGAAAACCGGCGAATCGGACCCCTAACCGGTACGGTATAGATGTTGAACTGACCAAGTATCAAAACTGATTAAAACTGGTCAAAAACTAGTCAAAACTGGTGAACCGGTCGGTATTTGACTAAACCAGCCAGTTTATACACATTTTTTTTTAAAACTTAAAAACTCATTACAAGATGGCCCATCTTTCCGACCCTTCTTCAACACTTCAAGGCACTTGCTTCCAATGCATACTTAGATTATACATTTTGGTTCCTAACATTTGTGCGTAATTAACATGACATTTGTGTAATCTTGGAATATTGTCTGAAGATAAGATTTGGTGCAAAAATATAATCTCGATATAAGACAACTTTGACTCATTGGTGTTAAATGTTAAAACTCCAAATTTATTTGTTTTGCAGAGTGGGTTGTGAACTTGTGTTATTTATTTATATTTTGTGGTTACTAAGTGATACTTTTGGATTGATATATGTTTTGTAATTTAGACTTTGAATTTGTTAAAGACTTAAAGTTGTTTGTTTATGTGAATTTTGAGTAGATTATGAATATAGATTATAAATTTGAATATATATAAGCAGGTATGTCCGGTTTAACCGGCATGCAGTTTAATTACTGAACCATCGGTTGAACTAGTATTACTATACTAGTACCCTGCTCGATTTGATAACTGATACGGTTTTAACAACACTGGTTTTAGGTATCCCAGTATCTTCTACAATTTATACAAAGTGAGTAATAAATCATGAAAAAACCTATGTGAAAGCTTTGTTCAGACATGTATCTTTCATAATCCATTTGAAATAAGAAGTTCAACTCAGAGATGCCCTCCATTATCTTCATTGTTTAAAGGGTTTAGGATTTGTAAATGAGATTTTGGGATTGAGTCTATTAGAGAGGAAATTGATCATACCTAAGGATTAAGAATTGAGCTAGGAAGGATCTAATAATAGTGTAATGTTTATGTATCATAAATGTAAAAATTAATACACAGTCAGTGCATTATCTACCATTCATTTATATTACTTTTATTTAAAAGTCAGTGATAATTAAAAATTAATGATAAATGATGCAGTAACAAGTAGCATGTGATAATATACAAAAATCATATCCTATATGAGTGTTAAATATTTATGGAGGTGGAGCATGATGGTGGTGTCATGTTAGAGAGAATGAGAAGCAGAAATGAGACTAATATTGTACACAATGAAATCTTGAGGTTTGAAACAATTGTATTATGGATTTGGTGAGAAAGAAGATGAAATCTGCTTAACATAATAGATCAGCAAATTTGTTAACAATAAAGGGGAGACGAGTACTAACATGAGAGAAATGTAAATAAGCTGGTAATTAAATTTATTTAGAACAATATTAGTGCCCACAAAAATCTGGATACACAGAAATGAATTTTAGTTAGAAGAAAAAAATGTCACAAATTTCTATACTTTTTCATAGCTTAATCCATTTAAGATAATGCCAAATAAAAGTTTAAGCGTTTGTTCGGAAGAGTGGAGTTTTAGAAGAGAGAGAAGTTAAAGAGAAATGAGAAATTTCTTCCATTTGATTGAGAGGAGAAAAAAGGGAGGGAGGAAAAAAGTAGATGGACCCACACAATTTCTTTCTCTCCATTTATGGGGATTAGGGATGACAACAAAACTCGACCCCTGGGTACCTGTGGAAATAATCACAACGGGTACCCGCAATAATAGCTTTTGGATGGGAGTGAGTTTTGTGATACCCGCCTCGTGGGTACCCACAAATTTATATATTTAGTTTTTAGTTGAATTTTATATATATTTATTATTATTTAAACATTATATATCATATACTTTATTATTATTTCATAATAAATTACACATATTTGACTATGATCATAAATTTATCATATAAATATCATATTATTCATGTATCAATTATTTTTACATATTGATTATTGCAAATTATATAAATATATAATTAAAATTAAAAACTCGTTGGGTACCCGCTACCCACACGGGTACCCACAAATATTGCGGGTTTGGGCACGGAAAAGCATTACCCGCGCCCGCCCGTGCACGTTGCCCTCCCTAATGAGGATAAAGTGAGAAGAGAAAGTTTAACTTTATCCGCACGTTGATCTATTGTCTCAAATACTTTCCAAACTATGTCACAAACCATATCAATTAAAAATGTTAATTAAAATTATAATAAAATTTTTAATTTAAAATTATAATATATATTTTTAATTAATAATAAAACAACATTTTGACGTCTCTTTTTTCTTTATTTTAGAGACATTTTTGTAATTTTGCACAATAACATTATCGCTCTCTTCTCATTTTCTATCCAATCAAACAAAAGAGAAAGAATAAAATACTTCTTTCTATTCATTTTCTTTCATTCTTCTCTTGTATCAAATATCACAAAAATCTTTTTTATTTCTCCTCTTTCTCTTTCTCACCTCTTTCTCTCTTCTTATTTACTCTTTCAACCAAACAAAATCTTACATTCTCTCCTAGAGAGGCAGATATTACAAATAAACAAAGGAAAAAATGTATGATATAAGAATTTTATCTAAATAACACATTTTGTGATTGAAAACAATAGGAAATTATGCTTCTTGCTCAAAATAAGTACTCCATTGAGTTCAATGGAGCTATTTAACAAGGAAATTTACATGGACTATCCAACGACTTCTTTCTTTATTAAATGATGATATTTTGTAATTTTATTTTCACGAATCCAAATTTATTGAATCTGGTGAAAATTTTCATGGACGAAATTTAGCTTTTCCGCCATGAAACCACGTCACCGTTAATATATGTCGTCAATTTGTGTGACACTGAAGCTGCCACGTATTGATAACAGTTCCGGTTAAGAGTGAAAAGCGAGAACATTAAATCTAAAGATGCACTAACTCTGATTTTCAATCAAAAAAAGCTTACAATCAGCAACTACACCCAATCAAATCGAGTATGGCTTTGAGACTCGCTGCTGCTTCTGTATCACATATTGCAAGGCCAAAAAACCCATCATTCTTTTCTGCTCCACAACTCAATATTACACTCAAACCACGTCCTAATGCTCTTCTACCACGTCCTATTAGCAAATTTGGTACACACCTGCCCTAAAAAGAGTTCCCTTGTCCTATATCTTGTTTCATAACTTGTTTCACGTTAATGATAATTATGCAAAAATAACAATAATAGTCATAATAAAGAAGGTTAAAAAAATTTAGTTGACTTTTTAGGCGGGACAACTTATGAGACAAGATATGGGGCAGCCGATTTCTGTTCGTATCTCTCGTTCAAATATCATCATTATTTTCGGTTCTTGTGACATGTCTATCCTATCTTAAATTCATCTTTCAGATTCTCAATGGCACATTCGAGCTATTAGTGAAGCAGCTGCAGAACCTTCGATTTCTAAGAAAGAAGGGGAAGAACAATCGCCTAAAGATTGGAAGATTAAAATGCTTTATGATGGAGATTGCCCACTTTGCATGCGTGAGGTGGCTAACCTTTATTTGAATAATTACATGATTTGTTGCTCATAATTTCTTTAGGCATATGGTTAACGTTATGTCATTATTTTACATGTTGTTGTCACTTCTTATAATGTCAGGTGAATATGCTGAGAGAGAGGAATAAGACTTATGGCACCATCAAATTTGTAGATATAAGCTCAGATGATTACTCTCCGGAGGGGAATCAGGGATTAGACTATGAAACTGTTAGTTTCTATTCTATATATGTTAATATCCAGTTTTCTTGTTTTGCCCTGTTTTTTGTATCTAGTTTCCAAAGGAAATATTATGAGTGTCAAGTTTTGCTCCAGTGTATTAAATTGTGCTCACAATTGTAATCACGGTTGTGGTTACCGTGATTGTTATCATTGTGGTAGCCATTGTGAATTGTGGCTGCTGCGGTGTGAGTTCTTTTGTGATTAAAAAAACATTTTTGATTTAGTGCAGCCTAATGCAGTCCAATGCGGTTATCATCATTGTGTCATACTACAATTGCTGTGTAACGCGGCAGTCACCGTAACTACAATATTGCGACTGTATCACGTGATACTTTCACAATTTGAATCACTGTTCTGCTCTTTTCTTTAATCCAGTCCAAGAATTCCAATACTTAAGTAGTTTAGGATGTGTTCGGATATTTAATGATGCATGGGGTGGAAAGTGGAATCAAAGTATCATGCTATTTTTGGATAATTTATGATGAAATGATGTTGGTATAGAATGGACTAATGATACATTGGTTTCATCTCATCCTATACCCCCAAATTGATAGGGATGAAAAATAGGACCGAGTAATGATAGACCTTATTGAACTCTGTTGATATTTCTTATTTATTTATTTTTCGGTTTTCCACTTCAATTTCTAGACCTTTGTTTTCATTTTACTTCAAGATTTTTACTGTATGGTGATATGTGTTTTAAGTGTGCTAATTGATAGATGTTATATGATACATATATCTATGTGAGGTTAGAAGCATTTCTCCCATGAGTGGAGAGATACAAATATACAATACAATAACCTTATATTTCCCCTTTTAGGCTATGGGAAGAATTCATGCTGTTCTCTCAGATGGAACCGTGGTCACGGATGTTGAAGTATGGCTTCTTTCCTGATCCTCATTTCCAACTTTGTATCAATCTTGCCACAACTCTGATTTCTGCTTCACTAATTGCATCATTTGGATAAAAATGCTTTTGAGAAGTTCGAGTTATAAGTTCAGAAAACTATATAGAATTTCTAAGTGAGAATTAAGGAATTAGAACTTCACTTATAGGACCCTCATAGTTCATTCTCAATCACGGGATGCGCATAATAGTGTAGTATCCTTAAGACATAAACTTTAATGTCTAGTCTCAACTTTGGTGGAAACCATGAGTTGTTTGCCGATTTATTAAATCTTTGTACTGCCACTGATCGAATATCATCCTAGAATAAGAAATGGCATCACTAAAAAGCCAAAGGACAGTGAAGGGATAATTCTTTCTCACACTTGAATCTATTTAGTAACTTTTTCTGTTTGGTCTTATTTGAAGCTAACTTTCCTTAGCAATAGAAGTTTTATAAGTAATAATCAATATATAGATTGATAAATCTATTACTATATATGCATCTATTTCATGCTGTTGAGGCATTCTGCAGGCGTTTAGGAGATTATATGAACAAGTTGGTCTTGGTTGGGTTTATGCCGTTACAAAATATGAACCGGTAAGTTTTTCGGTCATACTTTTGAAGGATTTGCTATCCCGTTGCTATCCAACATGGAGAAACTCTCAAATTTTTGCTTTAACTAAAGAAAAGATGGTTTATTTCTTTTATTGTATTATATCACTGATGGAGGAAAACTTCATTCACAGATAGCTAAAATTGCTGATTCCATATATGGTGTTTGGGCCAAATACCGTCTTCAAGTTACAGGTAAAATAATAGTTCTTTAATGATTTTTACCTAAGTTTCCTAGTTAATAGTGTCATAGTTCTGTGGCTAAAAGAAACACTTCAGATCGTATTTTTTCATTAGTTGGACTGGTGCAATCAAACAGAGATCTGTTGTCCTAAATCCGCTATCCCATACCAATGAAAATTTGTCATGTCAATTAAAAAGTTTAAACTTAATGTTGTTTTTGCTTCATTGTCATTGGACATAACAACTTTTGTGGCTATATTTCCCCTACTAGAGAGCATGACTTGCTTCTATGGTTATTGCTAATGTTTCCACTAGCATTCTTTCAGTTTATGCATTAATGTCTTTTTCTTGTTTCCAGGACGGCCACCTATAGAACAAATATTAGAAGCTCGAAAGAAAAAGGTACACATACTCAACTGCATATTAAATTCAGTATAGGATCTATCAATATGATTAAAAAGGAAAAAGGCATGAAAACTGATTAGGAATCAAATTTCAGACACATTTTAACATCTGAGATTGAAACTATGACAAATTGCCTTGATTAGTAATCTTAATCCTTTTTAGTTTAGGTATACCAGACCCTATGTTGCAGAATTTAATGATGCATATATATATATATAGGGGGCATATCAGGCAACAATAGTGGTTAATTGTAAGAAATGAGAACTCTTAACCAATAGATTGTTTGGTTGAGAGAAGAAAGTGATAAGGGAGAAATACGTGAGAAGATAGTAAAGAGATGAGAAAACGATGAGAAATATAGTAAATTTTATATTTTTTTTGGTATAAGTGAAATAAAAAAGAAAGAGAAAATAAATATGTATTTCCTTCTTTAAAAAGCAGGGGGAAATATTATATTTGAAAAGACAAAAATACCCTTAAAATAAAAAGAATGAAAAAGTATTAATAATGAGAGTTTCTAGGGTTATATTTATTGTTTCACCAATCCAACTCTTTCCACTTTCTCTGCATATTTTTTAGAAAAGATTTTGTGTTCCAACCTGTTTTAATTCGTTTCACCATTTCTCTTTTCTCAACCAAATGAGGAAAAGTTCACTTTTTCTACAATTTCTCTCCCCTCAACTTATTTTCTCTCTTTCTCTACACAACCAAAAGGCTACAGGCTATGGTTACATTCCCACTTAAAATGTTACATGCCTTGTTTCTTCATATCCCACCTTCCCTTGCTGCTCTTGTAGGAAAAACTTTAAGAATTACTCAAAATGATTATTAAAAATAATAAACATTATCATCATATAACTAAGTTCATTCTTGTCAAATCATCAAGAAGTTAACGTTATCTCGTGAAGAGAAATTGTTTGTTTTTATATTGTGTATTTACAATTGGGACCATAACACCTTATTGGTAAGAAGTTAACGCTCACTAAGAGTGATATACATTTGAATTCACCATCTTTCATGAAGATTCAAATTACCCATATTTTTTTATTTCTATTTCTTCAATCATAAAAATAGAAATAAGATATTTGGTATATACACAATAGTTTTCATGACAATTATGTTCATAGACTATTTGGGGCCCATTACCTATCAGAGGCTTATTACGTGACCTATTACAGGCTAGGTCAAACCAGACTTTTTCCATTAACAGACCAGACTTTTTCCATGAACAGACTAGACTTAGACTTTTTAAAAAGCCTATTTAGCTTAACATATCAGACTTTTGACATTTAAAAAACATATTAAGCCTAAGAAACTGACATGTTTAGTTATATAATATAACAATGTTCATATCTTACTATTTTAATATAAGTAATGGTATTATATATGTAATTTTAATACAAAAATGTAATTCAATTATTAGACTTAGATAGGTCTAGATAAAATTAGGTCTTTTAGCTCATCTAAATGTAGATATAAATGACCTATTTCATGACCATATAATATAACAGACTTTTAAACAGGCTAACATGCTAAGTCAGACTTTTAAACAGGCTCGACCTAGGCTTTGAATTTTTTTAAACAGACTAACAAATCAGACCCGGTCTCTTTTATGCTATATAGGCTCGTCTTGTTTAAAGTGAAGTTTGGCTTCACTTATGTCCACCCTTATTCATAGTCATAATCCTTATTTGAATTAAATCATTTTAATTTGACCAATTAAAATAATGATCCTAACACATTTAAACATTGTATGTGTAACCAAAAATTTATAACAATCTCTCATTGGTCACATATGTAATTTTACAAACATGTTAAACTTTATGAGCTCAAAAACAATTCACCATTAGAAACATTAGACTTATATTTATCTTGTTCCTTACTTATATTAATATTATCAGTTATTTATATTAATATATAGAATCAAAGTGACTTTTATTATATCATTCATAATTAAACACATCAATGATCACTAATATTAAGACAAATAAATGACATAGATTAATCATGAAACGTGTAGTATAAAAACCACATGAAAGTGATATACAAATATCGATTTTTAATTGATCCTACTTTACTTTAGTGAAATCCCAATAAATAAATTTTAGAGTGAAGCTGAACTATAAATCTGATTCTGTAGAAAATATATTCATAAATATGTCTATATCGGAAGAGCACCTAAATACAAACTCTCATTTGATAGATATTTTATCCAATGATATAATACCCATATGAGTAATGTGCTTGTGAAAGACCTTATATGGTAAACCTTTATTAAGCAGATCTATAGTAATGAAGTTTGTATCAATATGCTCTATATCTATTTGACCACTATGAACTCTTTATTTAAGTGGGATATAACAAAGATAACATTTTGTCCCAATATAGCTTTAATTGTTTTTCAATATTCAGTAGTCAAGTAACAACATATGTACCATGAGCTGTGGTCATATACTCATATCCCATAATTGGATGGTACATATTTGTTGTCTCATAAATTGTGTTACTGCATGTACCATTACTTATTATTGGTCATAAAAATAATTAATTATTAATTTTTTAACTTGAAAATATTTTTTCAATCAATCATAGGTTTGTGGTACATGTAGTGACATAATTTATGAGACAACAAATATATCACTTTGAATTTACTGTCTTTCACGAAGCTTGTGATTATCTATAGTTTTCTTATTTCTAATTTTTTTTCTCCATAAAAATATTTAGAAATAAGTCATTTGATACATGCATAATAGTTTTCATAAGAATAATGTTATAGCGGAATAGGGATCACCTGTCCCAAAATCAGTGTGTCCTCATGTCCCAAGCCAATAGGATTTTTCCAAGTAATGCACATATGTTACTTTAAGTTTTTAAATTTTTCTTTTTTAATGAAGTGTCAATTTTTTATTGGATCGGGACAGAAAAATGGACAGGAATGGGGACAGGTGATCTATGTCATGTTATAGCTTTAATTTGTCTAATTTCACATTTAAACATTGCATCTCTCTGACATTACTTTGGGAACTTCATGAGATCTTAGCAGCATGTGAAATTCATGGACACAAGCAACTCAATAATGAGCTACAATAATGAACAAAAATAGCAGCATATCTTAGATTTTTTTTAGGACAATGCAATGCATAACTATTTGAGGACAACGAATTTAATGTTGAGAATTCTTGATTAATTTGATTCCATTCAAATACTTGTCCTGTCCATTGTAACGAAAGGAAGTAGGTTTTAGGCATATATTTTTCACTTTAGAGTAATATGCTTAACAATATAAAGTACAAAAAGTGCTTGGTCTTGATCTGTATATTGTTTTGTCTTCTTTGCAGGGTGAGGTATGCAAAGACAACAATGCTTGCAAGATGTAATTTTCCATAAAGTCAGAATGTGGCGGAAACTTCAGAAGGCTCGTCATCTTCTGAAGCAGATTTGTATGATTTTGTTCACAAAAGGCAGCCAAGGGATCTGACACAAGAAACACGTGTGTATAAATTATAATTACATGGTTTACTCTATTCGCCCTGTGTATCATGTATCAAATCGCGTACCACCTGCCGGATTAATCGAAAAGGTGTTGTAATGATTATATAAAAAATGATGAATCACATCAAGCCCATGCCATAACTAGTATTCTATAATGTGGAACTGTCATGTAAAATATATTTGTATGTAAGTTTGTTATTCTTAAATCCTTTAGTTACATTAACTTTTTGAACTCTTAAGTCTTACTCAAGGAGAAGAGCACTATGGTGTAAGGAAGGAGAACAAATTTTGGGCTTTATGAAAATCGTCAAAATTAGCATATTTGTAAAAAGAAGTTGGTACAGTGATTATAATGTCGTGTTAGGTCTCCGGGTATTTTACAAGTCCAAATGCTAAGGATCAATCCTTATGGTCGATACTTATTCATAGAGACAATTATACATCTGATAAGAAATTAGTTCTTTATTCGTTGTGTGACCTTCATTAACACCCAAAATCCAGGATTTGGTTAGGACAAAGATAGCATATTGGAAATTGAAACATATCTTTCTTTAGTTTCATGAGGAGGCTTGGAGACTCTACTCTAAGTTTCTTTGAAGTCTTGTTAAGTCTTGATGGTTTGATGGTGATAAGTATCTTCTTTAGTGTGGAAGTGGTTGGTTAGGATCTAGATCTCTTTGCTATATCTAGGCTAGAGTCAGTTTGAATCGCCTTCGGTGGATATCTCAAAAGGGACTCTAATATTGAAGTTAGTACAAGTTTTTACCGTAGAGAGAATAGAGTAAGAGTGTGAAAGTAAGTATGTCTCCCTTGTATGGGGTTCTCTCTATTTATAGAGAGGTAGAGTGGGATACACATCAAGATAGATGCTTTAATCAGGACGAATCGCCATGTTGTACCTTTGTCCACACTAACAATGGGTGTTATAATCATTGTGGCTCGCCTTACTTTACCTTTGTTCATATCATCATTATTGTGAATTTGACTTATGTGGGGAGGATAACATGCACTATGTAGGCGGCAAGGTGAGTCCTTTTGTATGTGGTAGAGTGTTATGGCGGCAAGGTGAGTCTTTTCTCGTAACTAGGCCGATCATCCGAGCATGATCGATAGTTTTATGGGTCGGATCTTATTTATCTAGTAATGGGTCTAGTTCCTAATGATCAAACAGTATTGACTGGTTACTAAGATGGAAGAAAGTGTTAAGTGCCAAATTAATCTATATTTAACACCTGAATTTATGGCATTTACAAACAAATTAACTTAAATAATTGGAAAAATACATATACATGATTAAATATTCGTTTTATTGGCTAAGTGTTACCTCCAAGTGTTTTTGTAGGCTTAAACTGGACAAAAGAGCATAAAATTCTAAGTTCCTAGGTAAAACTCGGTCACACCCAACACATAGACCATGCTCAGCGAATTTGCAAACATCTAATATATGCGCTCAACGCCATTCCACGCTTAGTGCAAGAAAAGCCACGCTTAGCGCCGCTTCTGCGTTGAGTGTCTAAATTTGAAGAATTGGAAGTTTTGCTATTGTTAAGTGTCAAACATACCTAAAAATCGTACACTTTTATGGCACTTATCTTAATCATAATTGAGAAAAACCAACTTAAAACAATACTTTTTGTATAAAATATCACAATTTGGTATATTTGTGTTTGTATTGCCTTTTTGTGTATTTTTTAGAAAATAAAATGAAGAAAAGAAAAGAAAAGATTCATGGTCAAAAAGCAACAAAAGTCAATAAAATCAATGTGCTCAACCAGGCAGTTGAGCGTGGAACAAACCCAGCTGAGCTGACCTGGCCACCTGCCTGACCTGGACCAAACTGTTCAACCAGGCAGCTGAGCGGACCTACTTAGCAGCTCAGCCTAGCACCAGACTAGGTCTGGCACGGTCAGAAATATGCTTGACACAGTCAGACACGAGCTTGGCACAAGCCAAGCTGCTGAACAAGCTGCTCAGCAGTCAAACCAAGCTGCTCAGCGGAGAACCAGACTCTTGGCCATATCAGCAAGCACCAAACCACGTCCCAGTCAACATGGTCAGAAGCTGCTGAACAAGCAGCTTAGCGGTGAAGCAGGTGTGTTGGGCGGTCCTTACCAGACTTGACTTAACCATCAAGCAAACCATAAAGTCATCCATGACCTCAACTCAAGTAGCCCACCATAGGCTTTTCAGAAGTAGCTCACAATAGCTGGTCTCATAGCCCACAAGTAGCTTTGATGAGTCATGCACAAGGAAGTGACTAAGCTACTTGGTCAATGGACTAATCCTATGCTGATGGGTTTGGTCAGCTGCTGAGCGGTCCAGCTCAGCGGTCTGGAATGGAGCCTATAAATAGAGGCCATTTCCTTCGTGCAAAAAAAGAACACAACACACCATTTCTTCATAAAATTCTCTCAAAGATACTTGAAGGCCAGAATTCTCTCATTCAGGAATTCTTTCTTAGTTTAGAGTTTTCATTTTCAAGTAAGTTTCGTAATTTGTAGTTTAGAATTCAAGAGGAGAAAAGGAGAATGAAAATGAGATGCAAAAATCAATTTTGTACTCTCATTTGGAACTCAAAAGCATCCAATCCTTGGATGGATAGCTCATGCTCCTAAACATTTTCTTTTGAACAAGGTTATGTATT